>NC_088405.1:35947579-36247579 GCF_034236695.1 Oncorhynchus nerka
GCCCGTGTGTGTGGGCGCCCGTGTGTGGGCGTGCCCGTGTGTGTGCGCGCCCGTGTGTGTGCGAGCCCGTGTGTGTGTTTCTGGCCACGCGCATGCACGTGCGTGCACCTAATTGTGGGAAGTCTAACATTATCTGTGTGTGTGGTGACTGGGCAGCCTTGTCCTGACATTTCACTTTCCCTAATGAAACCAATTACTATACGATCATGTGGCAGTCTCTCTCTTCGGGAAGTGTCTTGGCTGGGAAGCCATGGCTCCTTGATAAAGAGAGATCCTGTCCCCATTTCTCTACCTGTTCAGGATATGTCACCATGAAGAGAATGTCTTTCATAAATAAGGCTGCGAGCAGCATTGATGGGGTTCACAGGATGACACAGTGGCGAGTACAGTGGCGGGTACAGTGGCGAGTACAGTGGCGGGTACAGTGGCGGGTACAGTGGCGGGTACGGTGGCGGGTACAGTGGCGGGTACAGTGGCGAGTACAGTGGCGGGTACAGTGGCGAGTACAGTGGCGAGTACAGTGGCGGGTACAGTGGCGAGTACAGTGGCGAGTACAGTGGCGGGTACAGTGGCGAGTACAGTGGCGGGTACAGTGGCGAGTCTTTAATGAGGCTAAATGCAGTGGTTAGTGGATCAACTAATGATGAGTTGAACATATTTTGTCTGAAAACGATTCGCCAGAAAATGAGTCGCCAGTTATTGTTGCCCGTGGTGAACATCTATCTAAAAGACCTTATCGAAGTTGATAAATACAGTTAAACTGGTATACTCTTGCAGATAATTATCAACTTACTGATACTAATCAGGAATAGTACATATATACACTGCTCAAAAAAATAAAGGGAACACTAAAATAACACATTCTAGATCTGAATGAATGAAATATTTTTATTAAATACTTTTTTCTTTACATAGTTGAATGTGCTGACAACAAAATCACAAAAATTATCAAAGGAAATCAAATGTATCAACCCATGGAGGTCTGGATTTGGAGTCACACTCAAAATTAAAGTGGAAAACCACACTACAGGCTGATCCAACTTTGATGTAATGTCCTTAAAACAAGTCCAAATGAGGCTCAGTAGTGTGTGTGGCCTCCACGTGCCTGTATGACCTCCCTACAACGCCTGGGCATGCTCCTGATGAGGTGGCGGATGGTCTCCTGAGGGATCTCCTCCCAGACCTGGACTAAAGCATCCGCCAACTCCTGGACAGTCTGTGGTGCAACGTGGCGTTGGTGAATGGAGCGAGACATGATGTCCCAGATGTGCTCAATTGGATTCAGGTCTGGGGAACGGGCGGGCCAGTCCATAGCATCAATGCCTTCCTCTTGCAGGAACTGCTGACACACTCCAGCCACATGAGGCCTAGCATTGTCTTGCATTAGGAGGAACCCAGGGCCAACCGCACCAGCATATGGTCTCACAAGGGGTCTGAGGAGCTCATCTTGGTACCTAATGGCAGTCAGGCTACCTCTGACGAGCACATGGAGGGCTGTGCGGCCCCCCAAAGAAATGCCACCCCACACCATGACTGACCCACCGCCAAACTGGTCATGCTGGAGGATGTTGCAGGCAGCAGAACGTTCTCCACGGCGTCTCCAGATTCTGTCACGTCTGTCACATGTGCTCAGTGTGAACCTGCTTTCATCTGTGAAGAGCACAGGGCGCCAGTGGCGAATTTGCCAATCTTGGTGTTCTCTGGCAAATGCCAAGCGTCCTGCACGGTGTTGGGCTGTAAGCACAACCCCTACCTGTGGACGTCGGGCCCTCATACCACCCTCATAGAGTCTGTTTCTGACCGTTTGAGCAGACACATTCACATTTGTGGCCTGCTGGAGGTCATTTTGCAGGGCTCTGGCAGTGCTCCTATATATATGCTCCTATATATATATATATAGTAGCGCCTCCATGCTCTGGACACTACGCTGACAGACACAGCAAACCTTCTTGCCACAGCTCGCATTGATGTTCCATCCTGGATGAGCTGCACTAACTGAGCCACTTGTGTGGGTTGTAGACTCTGTCTCATGCTATATACTATATATATAGTATAAAATCACAATGAGGTACACAATTGAAAGTGTAAAAGACCTGAAAGAGAAGTACCGGTACAAAGTACCGTACTGGCTTCCAGTTGAAGCTCGCATCCGCTACAAGACCATGGTGCTTGCCTACGGAGCTGTGAGGGGAACGGCACCTCAGTACCTCCAGGCTCTGATCAGGCCCTACACCCAAACAAGGGCACTGCGTTCATCCACCTCTGGCCTGCTCGCCTCCCTATCACTGAGGAAGTACAGTTCCCGCGCAGCCCAGTCAAAACTGTTCGCTGCTCTGGCCCCCCAATGGTGGAACAAACTCCCTCACGACGCCAGGACAGCGGAGTCAATCACCACCTTCCGGAGACACCTGAAACCCCACCTCTTTCAGGAATACCTAGGATAGGATAAAGTAATCCTTCTCACCCCCCCTTAAAAGATTTAGATGCACTATTGTAAAGTGGCTGTTCCACTGGATGTCTTAAGGTGAACGCACCAATTTGTAAGTCGCTCTGGATAAGAGCGTCTGCTAAATGACTTAAATGTAATGTAAATGTAAAGTAGTTGGTCTACCCCTTTAACATTGCAGATCTGGCACTACTGGTGAAGTATGTCAGGCTGAACGCAGCCCACCAAACACAAGATACGCACTGACACCTGCTCCTCACTCACAATGTTATGTTTCTTCTGATCAGAGAAACCTAGCTGCTCGCGAAAAAACCCCTTCTGTTAAGAGGAACCCAATCAGCGTGCAGGGATGTGGACGCTATCTAACTGGTCTCCTTGTGAAAAATGCATAGAGGAAGCGGTTACTGCCCAGGACAGTTGGCAATAAGTTCCAAATCTAGAAACTACTGAGATTATTTACACTACCTCGCTAGCTCGTAGAGGGATAAATGGCTTGGTGCACACAGTCCTCGCGGAAAACAACCTGCTGGTGATAGCTACCCGTCCAATTTAGATTGTTTACTGACAGGCTAGCTAGCATATGACAACTCACGAGAGAACTACAACTCACTCACTCAACTTTACATCAACGATCACATCCTACTAAATAGTGCACGCAACTAACCAACTCTGGCTGGTAAGGTTGGAAAACTAAACGATTGGGGGATTGTTTTAAAACATATGTACAAAAGTTTGCATTCGCCTTTGCCACTCTCAAATTCTCCTGAGCTTCAACTTCCTTCCCCTGGCTATCCGGATTTGTCCCGCTACCTCCCCTTGCATTCCGTCCGATTGGCTAATGGGACCAACACTCAGTAACTGGGAAAGAATTGTGCATCTTTGATGTGCACCTCTTCAGAAATACTTTATTTCTGACATTCGTCCTTTTCGTCTTCTTTGTTTCCTTCTTCTTCGTCGTCTTCTTCTTCATCTTCTTTGTTGCGGTCCAAACACTTAAAAGACACACCCTATCCCCTCAGCCCTCAAATGAAGTGGACACATCATGACGTCTGACGAGTATACACTTGCGGGGCGAGGGAGGAAGGAATGATTTTTAAATGGACCACCCTTGGCTGGAAATTGGTCACTTGTTCATGATTGTGTTTTCAGCCATTGGTAACTTGTGTGTGCTAAACTCAGTAAAAAAAGAAGCGTCCTCTCACTGTCAACTGCGGTTATTTTCAGCAAACTTGTGTAAATATTTGTCTGAACATAACAAGATTCAACAACTGAGACATAAACTGAACAAGTTCCACAGACATGTGACTAACAGAAATGGAATGATGTGTCCCTGAACAAAAGTAACAGTCAGTATCTGGTGTGGCCACCAGCAGCATTAAGTACTGCAGTGCATCTCCTCCTCATGGCTGCACCAGATTTGTCAGTTCTTGCTGTGAGATGTTACCCCACTCTTCCACCAAGGCACCTGCAATTCTGGGGGGAATGGCCCTAGCCCTCACCCTCCGATCCAACAGGTCCCAGACGTGCTCAATGGGGGGATTGAGATCCGGGCTCTTCGCTGGCAATGGCAAAATACTGACATTCCCGTCTTGCAGGAAATCACGCACAGAACGAGCAGTATGGCTGGTGGCATTGTCATGCTGGAGGGTCATGTCAGGATGAGCCTGCAGGAAGGGTACCACATGAGGGAGGAGGATGTCTTCCCTGTAACACACAGCGTTAAGATTTCCTCCAATGACAACAAGCTCAGTCCGATGATGCTGTGACACACCGCCCAAGAACATGACGGACCCTCCACCTCCAAATCGATCCCGCTCCAGAGTACAGGCCCCAGTGTAACTCTCATTTCTTTGACGATAAACGCAAATCTGACCATCACTCCTGGTGAGACAAAACCGCGACTCGTCAGTGAAGAGCACTTTTTGCCAGTCCTGTTTGGTCCAGCGACGGTGGGTTTGTGCCCATAGATGACATTGTTGCCGGTGATGTCTGGTGAGGACCTGCCTTACAAGCCTCTCAGCCTATTGCGGACAGTCTGAGCACTAGTGGAGGGATTGTGCGTTCCTGGTGTAACTCGGGCAGTTGCTGTTGCCATCCTGTACATGTCCCACAGGTGTGATGTTCGGATGTACCTAACAGGTGTCGTTACACGTGGTCTGCCACTGCGAGAATGATCAGCTGTCTGTCCTGTCTCGCTGTAGCGCTGTCTTAGGCGTCTCACAGTACGGACATTGCAACTTATTGCCCTGGCCAGATCAGATCAGATCATGCTTCCTTGCAGGCGGCATGCCTAAGGCACGTTCACACGGATGAGCAGGGACCCTGGGCATCTTTCTTTCTGTGTTTTTCAGAGTCAGTAGAAAGGCCTCTTTTGTGTCCTAAGTTTGTAAACTGTCTGTAAGCTGTTAGTGTCTTAATGACCATTCAACAGGTGCATGTTCATTAATTGTTTATGGTTCATTGAACAAGCATGGGAAACAGTGTTTACACCCTTTACAATGAAGATCTGTGAAGTTATTTGGATTTGTATAATTATTAATATACACCTACTGTATGATAGCTTGCAAATTAACTAACTATGACGTTAGCCTGCCTAGCTGGAACTTCTGAAGAAGGGAAATGTTTTATTTCTACAATTTCCAAAAGACAACCAAACAAAAACATCATTGCTTTTTACGAGACGTGTTTATGCCGTTATGTGATTTAGTAGCACAATTTCTAGCTTATTTGCATTCGTTTTTTCTATCCACTTGCATGTTGACTTCTCCATTGATGATGTTTTAAGTTTTTGCAGACTTTTCTTAGTGGGTGTACAATCATCGCAAATTGAATTATGGGGAGATTCAGGCCACGGGGTGAACATAATTGTACACTCGCAAAGCCCACTAAAAACAAGGGCTAAGGGGCTTATGTTGCAAACTTCTATTGCATTTAAAAAGTGCCTTCCTATATAAAAAAGGCACAAAAAAACAGAACCCTTTACTGTATGAATGGTAGGATTGGAGTAGGGCTGTTGTGGTGACTGTATTACCACCACACCGGCAGTCATGAGTCACGGCCCATGAGTGCAGTAAAATTCCACGTGACCTTTGAGTCACGGTAATCCCCTTTTATGCACTCTGGACATGCTTTTGTAGTACCCAACTTGCTAACTACCATCAGGTCCTAATGGCCTGGTACTCAGGGCTCTATTGTTACCATCAGATCCTAATGGCCTGGTACTCAGGGCTCTATTGTTACCATCAGATCCTAATGGCCTGGTACTCAGGGCTCTATTGTAACCATCAGGTCCTAATGGCCTGGTACTCAGGGCTCTATTGTTTGTTACCTGGTACTCAGGGGTTACCATCAGATCCTAATGGCCTGATACTCAGGGCTCTATTGTTACCATCAGGTCCTAATGGCCTGGTACTCAGGGTCAGGTCTTAATGGCCTCTCAGGGCTTGTTACCATCAGATCCTAATTGCCTGGTACTCAGGGCTCTATTGTAACCAGGTCAGGTACTCAGGGCTCTATTTTTACCGTCAATGGCCTGGTACTCAGGGCTCTATTGTTACCATCAGGTTCTAATGGCCTGGTACTCAGGGCTCTATTGTTACAATCAGGTCCTAATGGCCTGGTACTCAGGGCTCTATTGTTACCATCAGGTCCTAATGGCCTGGTACTCAGGGCTCTATTGTCCCTCTAACCACTAACATCAATGGAAAATCACATCAAACACTTATCATCAGAACAGTAGGTCTATCATACTTTTAAAACAGTGTAAAACATGGTTGTGGTGGATGCTGTTTTAAAGCCTAACACAACGAAATGGACAGCGCTTTCTACGGTGCTTATGAGCCCAAGCCCGAAAAAACCCTGAATTAAAATGATGATTGTGATACAATACATGATACAATACATTGCCTACTGCATATTATGCATGGAAGAAAACATAAAACAAAAGTGATTTAAAGATGTCTTTGTACATAATTGGTCTAGCCTATACTTCAAAACTCAAGTAATCTCAAGGAATCGCAGTTGAGTGTGGACTGCATTGTTATGCATACTGGATGGACTGGTTACTTCATGCTACACTCCAAACTTTCTATCCTTGAGTCTGGGAGAGGTCATATAGCCCTAGGCGATGCTGTTGTTTCATTGATTATGCAGGGCGGCTTAAGGTTTGCCTACAGTTAGTGAATTTGCATTTGATTTTGAATATCCTAGTAATCAGGATTTTCTTCATATTTTCGTAATGAAGTGAGTGACACATTACCTTGATCTGTGCAGAATGTCTCACCACTATGCGTTTCCATCTCCACTCTCTCCTATTTTCCTTTCTTCAGTGCGTAGACTGTTTCGTGAAATATGTTTCGTTGCACACACCTGTCCCGAACAGATTTCACTTGTTTCCCAAATTAAGCACCGGGTAGGTACAGGAACAAGATCTGAGAGCCCATGGCATGCAAATGTATAACAAAAAAATTAAAACCTTATTTACATAAGTATTCAGATCCTTTGCTATGAGACTCGAAATTTTGCTCAGGTGCATCCTGTTTCCACTGATCATCCTTGATGTTTCTACAACTTCATTGGAGTCCACTTGTGGTAAATTCAATTTGTTGGACATGATGTGAAAAGGCACACACCTGTCTGTATAAGGTCCCACAGTTGACAGTGCATGTCAGATCAAAAAACAAGCCATGAGGTTGAAGGAATTGTCCGTAGAGCTCTGAGACAGGATTGTGTCAAGGCACAGATCTGTGGAAGGGTACCAACTAGATTGGACTCTTTGGCCTGAATGCGTCTGGAGGAAACCTGGCACCATGCCTACGGTGAAGCATGGTGGTGGCAGCATCATGCTGTGGGGATGTTCTTCAATCTAGGCGGTCATTGTATATAAGAATTTGTTCTTAACTGACTTGCCTGGTTAAATAAAGGTTAAGTAAATACAAAATAAAAAGTGTCAGGGACTGGGAGACTAGTCAGGGTCAAGGGAAAAATGAACGGAGCAAAGTACTGAGAGATCCTTGATGAAAACCTGCTCCAGAGCGCTCAGAACCTCAGACTGGGGCGAAGGTTCATCTTCCAACAAGACAACGACCCTAAGCACACAGCCAAGCCAATGCTGGAGTGGCTTCGGGACAAGTATCTGAATGTCCTCGAGTGGCCCAGCCAGAGCCCGGACTTGAACCCGATCGAACATCTCTGGAGAGACCTGAAAATAGCTGTGCAGTGACTCTCCCCATCCAACCTCACAGAGCTTGAGAGGATCTGCAGAGAAGAATGGGAGAAACTCCCCAAATACAGGTGTGCCAAGCATGCAGCATCATACCCTAGAAGACTCAAGGCTGTAATTGCTGCCAAAGGTGCATCAACAAAGTACTCAGTAAAGGGTCTGAATAATTATGTAAATGTTATATTTAAGTTTTGTAGTTTTTTAAAAAATGTGCAAAAATGTATAGAAACCTGTTTTTGCTTTGTCATTATGGGTGTTGTGTGTAGATGGATGAGTAAAACAAAATGATTTAATCAATTTTAGAATAAGTAACATAACAAAATGTGCAAAACGTGAAGGGGTCTGAATATTTTCTGAATGCACTGTACAGATATCTTTTTTTTATCCTGTCCCTGTTCCTGCACATTTAATAATGGCCATTTTAAATCAAAACTAATTTGACATATTAGTGAAGACCAGATTAAATTGAGAATAGTCTGATGGGTGAAAATATGACCACTTGATGAGAGAACAGCTGTGCAGCCTGAGGCAAGGAACGGAGCGCAGGCTTTTTTTGTTGCTACTTGCTCAAATCCTCCATAGACTGTAGTCGCACCATGCAGCCCATATACGTTTTGATTTCTAAGACATTCTGAGGTTTGTATCATTCACTACTAAAGTTGCCTTTATATATAGACAATAGGACTTTGTGGATTTCACATGGCGGGGCAAGGGGCATAGGCCCACCCTCTTGGGAGCCAGGACATGGGCTGGCGTGGTTACAAGGGGCATAGGCCCACCCTCTTGGGAGCCAGGACATGGGCTGGCGTGGTTACAAGGGGCATAGGCCCACCCTCTTGGGAGCCAGGACATGGGCTCTAGGCCCACCCTCTTGGGAGCCAGGACATGGGCTGGCGTGGTTACAAGGGGCATAGGCCCACCCTCTTGGGAGCCAGGACATGGGCTGGCGTGGTTACAAGTGGCATAGGCCCACCCTCTTGGGAGCCAGGACATGGGCTGGCGTGGTTACAAGGGGCATAGGCCCACCCTCTTGGGAGCCAGGACATGGGCTGGCGTGGTTACAAGGGGCATAGGCCCACCCTCTTGGGAGCCAGGACATGGGCTGGCGTGGTTACAAGGGGCATAGGCCCACCCTCTTGGGAGCCAGGACATGGGCTGGCCAAGGGGCATAGGCCCACCCTCTTGGGAGCCAGGACACGTGGTTACAAGGGGCATAGGCTCTCTTGGGAGCCAGGACATGGTTACAAGGGGCATAGGCCCACCTCTTGGGAGCCAGGACATGGGCTGGCGTGGTTAAGGGGCACCCCTCTTGGGGGGCATAGGCCCACCCTCTTGGGAGCCAGGACATGGGCTGGCGTGGTTACAAGTGGCATAGGCCCACCCTCTTGGGAGCCAGGACATGGGCTGGCGTGGTTACAAGGGGCATAGGCCCACCCTCTTGGGAGCCAGGACATGGGGCGTGGTTACAAGGGTGGCCCACCCTCTTGGGAGCCAGGACATGGGCTGGCGTGGTTACAAGGGACATAGGCCCACCCTCTTGGGAGCCAGGACATGGGCTGGCGTGGTTACAAGTGGCATAGGCCCACCCTCTTGGGAGCCAGGACATGGGCTGGCGTGGTTACAAGGGGCATAGGCCCACCCTCTTGGGAGCCAGGACATGGGCTGGCGTGGTTACAAGGGGCATAGGCCCACCCTCTTGGGAGCCAGGACATGGGCTGGCGTGGTTGGGAGCCAGGAATGGAGCAGGACATGGGGCGTGGCATAGGGGCCCACCCTCTTGGGAGCCAGGACATGGGCTGGCGTGGTTACAAGGGGCATAGGCCCACCCTCTTGGGAGCCAGGACATGGGCTGGCGTGGTTACAAGGGGCATAGGCCCACCCTCTTGGGAGCCAGGACATGGGCTGGCGTGGTTACAAGGGGCATAGGCCCACCCTCTTGGGAGCCAGGACATGGGCTGGCGTGGTTACAAGGGGCATAGGCCCACCCTCTTGGGAGCCAGGACATGGGCTGGCGTGGTTACAAGGGGCATAGGCCCACCCTCTTGGGAGCCAGGACATGGGCTGGCGTGGTTACAAGGGGCACCCTCTTGGGAGCCAGGACATGGGCTGGCGTGGTTACAAGCAGGCCCACCCTCTTGGGAGCCAGGACATGGGCCCACCCTCTTGGGAGCCAGGACATGGGCTGGGCTGGCGCCCACCCTCTTGGGAGCCAGGACATGGGCTGGCGTGGTTAAGGGGCATAGGCCCACCCTCTTGGGAGCCAGGACATGGGCTGGCGTGGTTGGGAGCCAGGACATGGGCTGGCGGGGCATAGGCCCACCCTCTTGGGAGAGACAGGACATGGGCATAGGCCCACCCTCTTGGGAGCCAGGACATGGGCTGGCGTGGTTACAAGGGGCATAGGCCCACCCTCTTGGGAGCCAGGACATGGGCTGGCGTGCAAGGGGCATAGGCCCACCCTCTTGGGAGCCAGGACATGGGCTGGCGTGGTTACAAGGGGCATAGGCCCACCCTCTTGGGAGCCAGGACATGGGCTGGGCGTGGCAAGGGGCATAGGCCCACCCTCTTGGGAGCCAGGACATGGGCTGGCGTGGTTACAAGGGGCATAGGCCCACCCTCTTGGGAGCCAGGACATGGGCCAGGACATGGGAGCCAGGACATGGGCTGGCGTGGTTACAAGGGGCATAGGCCCACCCTCTTGGGAGCCAGGACATAGGCCCCCACCCTCTTGGGACAAGGGGCATAGGCCTCTTGGGAGCCAGGACATGGGCTGGCGTGGTTACAAGGGGCATAGGCCCACCCTCTTGGGAGCCAGGACATGGGCTGGCGTGGTTACAAGGGGCATAGGCCCACCCTCTTGGGAGCCAGGACATGGGCTGGCGTGGTTACAAGGGGCATAGGCCCACCCTCTTGGGAGCCAGGACATGGGCTGGCACAAGGGGCCACCCTCTTGGGAGCCAGGACATGGGCTGGCGTGGTTACAAGGGGCATAGGCCCACCCTCTTGGGAGCCAGGACATGGGCTGGCGTGGTTACAAGAGGCATAGGCCCACCCTCTTGGGAGCCAGGACATGGGCTGGCGTGGTTAGCCAATGGGCATAGGCCCACCCTCTTGGGAGCCAGGACATGGGCTGGTTACAAGGGGCATAGGCCCACCCTCTTGGGAGCCAGGACATGGGCTGGCGTGGTTACAAGGGGCATAGGCCCACCCTCTTGGGAGCCAGGACATGGGCTGGCGTGGTTACAAGGGGCATAGGCCCACCCTCTTGGGAGCCAGGACATGGGCTGGCGTGGTTACAAGGGGCATAGGCCCACCCTCTTGGGAGCCAGGACATGGGCTGGCGTGGTTACAAGTGGGCTGCGGTTGTGAGACCGGTTGAACATACTGCCAAATTCTCTAAAACGACAATGGAGGCGGACTATGATAGAGAAATTGACATAAAATTCTCTGGCAACAGCTCTGGTGGATATTGCTGCAGTCAGCATGCCAATTGCACGCTCCCTCAAAACCTAAGGTATCTGCAGTATTGTATTGTGTGACAAAACTGCACATTTTAGAGTGGCCTTTTTATTGTCCCCAGCACAGGGTGCACCTGTGTAATGATCATGCGGTTTAAGCAGCTTCTTGATATGCCACACCTGAGAGAGATATGTTTTTTTTCTGGGATCTTTTATTTCAGCTCATGAAACATGGGGCCAACACTTTAAATCTTGTGTTTTATGTTTTGGTTCAGTATGGATGTTCCAAAGGCATCAGCGGCTTGTATTTGGGGAGGCCTGGAGATGCTGAACGTGTTCATGTTAATTAACGATCAGTTACCGTGAGGCCGGCAGTCTTTTCCATGACAATAACCGGCTGACAAAATGTAATGACCGCCACAGCACTAATTGAAGTGCTCATCCTGTGTCACCCTTGCTTAGCCTTTTCGTTGCACATCCCTCTATCCATCATCCGTCTCTCCTCCCTCACACCCTCTGATCCCTTGTTCCGGTCAGCTCTCCATTCGGCTGGTCACCTTTTTATCTCATTATGACATCACTCTCCTATTTAATACCATCTATTGCCATCCCATGGCTCCTGGCAACCCCCACTGTGTGTGTGTGTGTGTGTGTGTGTCCTATTGTAGTGGGATAGTCAGCACTCCTGGGAAATGTACATGGATGCAATTAAGAGGTTATTGAGCTGATGTTACAGCACTGGCAGTTTGACACGTACAACAGTGGTGCTCTGAATATTTCAGCTCTGTTGTCCTGCTCTCTCAGTGACGTGGGCAGTAATCCGGGACTGAAGCAGACAGGATGCAAAGGAAATCACGTGGTTCAGTTCAGTTTCTCTTCAGACACCCATGCTCTGACTGCTCTGACTGCAAGGCCAACTCTGCAGAGTGTCTGCAAACCACCTCCGCCCCACATATACACACTTGGAGCAGGCACCCCCCCCCCCCCCCAAACAGGACCCCTTCCTGCTCCTGAGACCCCCGTTTCCTTACTCAACTACCAGAAATCTCTTCCTCTCTTTCTGTGTATTGTTCAGTCTTTCTTTCCCCTCTACTATGTACATTCTTGGGTTTTTATCAGATTTTTGGGGGGGGTTAAGGCTGGGTTTCTGTACAACACTTAGTGACATCAGCTGATGTAAGAAGGGCTTTATAAATCCATTTGATTGATCTGCTCAGCACTGTATCCCTTTCTCTCATTCACCTTTCTCTTTTTCCTGCTTCTTATCTTTATCTCTCCAGCTCCAGTCTTATCCCACCCTTTCTTCCTCTTTTCCAAAACTATAGGGAGGTGAGCACACACACACACACACACACACACACACACACACACACACACACACACACACACACACACACACACACACACACACACACACACACACACACCTGTCAATCACAGCAGTTTGATGGGAGAGAGAAGTAGGCCTCTCAGATCAGGAAGCCAGGTTGATGGAAGAAGACTGCCTCTTGCAAGGTGTAAATCATTATTAATACACAGCCGTTAGAATAGGACCGGGTTGATTTCGCTTGACTATTCATTCATCAGACTCATTGACTCTCCCTCAGGCCTTGTGTACCAGCATTGCCGGTCTTCTCCTAATTAGTCTCCAGCTGTCTTCTGCCTTGATGGCGGTGGGGGAGGGGGATGAGACAGGAGAGAGCAGGGAGGTGGAAGTGGGGGTGTTGGTGGATGGGGTATCCCCCAACCCGGCCCTGCAGAGGGAGACCAGATACTCCACCATGCTGTGTGTGTTTGAACTGGGGGGGTAATGGGCCGTGAAACTGGGCTCAAGATCAGGCCTCTCCTGGGACACCACGCGCCCCCAAACATAACCCCGCCCCTCACCCGTCCTCCGGTCAGTGCACAGACTTACTCTACACACAGTAATTCTTACAGAAGTGCTTAGAAAGGACCGAGTTGATTTATTAAATTAAAACCACAACAAAGAAGAGAGCATTCATCTAATCTTCTCTCCGAGATGATGTCACGGCATTTGTTTGTGTCACCATCCATTAGAATCTTGGCTGTATTGACTCAAATACTCATCATTCACTTTACTTATGAAACTCATATGAGTGTGTTTCCTACGGAGTGTTGCATCATGGTGTCCGTGCCGCTGTTTATAGTGTATCTAGCGTGTGTTCCGGCTCTCTGCATGAGGACCGTTAATCAATGGTTTATCTCACCGAGACGCCTACTCTCTGTCCTATGAGCTCCCTCTTCCCTCCTTATCCAATTAGGCTGTCTGGTTAACGGGGTGAGGGAGGGGGGTGAGATGGGATTAGCCAGGAATCTGCTCTCCCTAATCCTTCCTTTGTCCTCCCTCGGATCAGACTCTTAACCCTTGTTCGTTTGTCTGTCTGTCGAGCAGTCATACTCCCTTGTTCAACCACTCCCCATCTCCTATACAGTGCAGTAATACCCAGCAATGAAAAATTCTGACCCCTTGACACCCCCCCAAAGAGCATAATGTTTTGTACACTCAGTGTATATCCTATAGTTGTCCCTTCTGAATGTGCTCTCTCCTGCTCCATTTAGGCCATAATCCCCTGCGCGAGGCCTACTCGATGTCCTGCATCCCCAACGGCAGCTCCGGCAGCCGTAAGCCCAGCCATAGAGACCGAGATAGCTCCACAGTGTCCGTCGCCAGGAAGGATACCTTCTCCTCAGCAGCCAAGAGGTACTGTACCACACACACACACACACACACACACACACACACACACACACACACACACACACACACACACACACACACACACACACACACACACACACTTCCCATTCAAAAACAGTCATTGCTCAACTCTAGACCTGCTCTTATCAGATCGGCAGCCGTTGATGAAGTGCCTGTGTTGACATGATGTTTTGCTCTGAAACGCCACATTAATCTCATTTGTCAACCTGTTTTGATGTTGATCACGTGTTTAATTTACATTTACATTTGTCAACCTGTTTTGATGTTGATCAACAATGTGTAATCTCCCCCTCCTCCTTCTCCTCTTCTTTTTTAACTTTCTACCTTCCAGCTTGCAGTCATTCAACAGAATAAAGCCTGTAAATTTGACCCTGGTTCTTTGAGGACAATAATGTTGTGATGGGGTACCTGTCACAGCCTGTATGTACGCCTATGGCTAAGCATTGCTGAGCACTTCCTCAATGAGTAACTAGACATTAATCAAATATGCTGAGTCGGTTTTACACTGCCTATTTGAGGAAGTCGGGGCTTTGTAAGTCTTCGCAGTCGTGAAGGCTGCTGGTAGAAGTTGCTCGCATAGGCACAGAGTCAGGACCAGCTTGTCCTCTTGTCCTCTAGATGTGTTTCTGTCCCCCTGTCATCACTGGTTGTGTTCCCCTGTTTTGTTAACCCCCTGGTTGTCTCCACAGCGGTCAGACAGCAGAGAGGAAAAAGGACACCCCTCCGATGGAGGGCATCAAGGAGAAGCAGGAGGGGCCCTCCCAGTCCAACCAGGCTAACGATAAAGCCCCCCCTGCCAGCCCCATGCAGCCCTCGCCGTCCCCCTCCAGCTCCAGCCACCCCCTCTCCCCTCACCCCCCCCAGTCCCAAAGGCAGGCCCTGGAGAACAAGGGCACCTCCCCAGCCAAAAGGTTCCTCCGACGCACACTTTGATCTCCCTTTCCAACGCAATGCCCTGCCGACACTGAACGCTCTTGACCTTCGCTTACCTTTCACTGGGGGCGGAGTTGGCCTGCTTCTCATATCACTCACATTATTAACCCCCTCCCGTCTGTCGCCGTCTCTCACCTGTATGTTCAGCTATCTTTCCACGTACAGACTCCGCCACTGCAGATTTTCACTTCTCGACCTGCTCTCAACACTACTGACCTTTTTTCCTTTTAGGCTACTTGTAGCACAGCCCTTTCATTCAGACGAGACGAGAGGAAAGTACAAGAGAGGAGTGGAACGGTTTGCAGATGTCCCTTCTGCACTCATCCGCAACAGTGTGAGGCCTCCCACTGTATCGTTAGGAATAGGAGAGGCCCTGTCTCTCATGTACTAGCTGTGCTCCGTACCAGTCAGGATACACACACACACGTGCACACACGCACACACAAGCTCCAGCTCCAGCCCACAGACCGACTGCACTCACTAATCAAAGCACTGGTCAGCCTCACACTCATGACCCACACCATAGATCAACATCAATTATTCTCAGAAACATTGAAAATCAATTCAGTTTTTACAAAGAGCACCCCAGGAACACATCCCTGCCCATTAGACTGGACAGTATCAGGTTATTAGTCAGGACTGCTGATGTGCCAGATACATTGGCTGGAAAACTCATCTGCTAGCAATTGTGCGTGTGTCCACCCAATATGAAATGAACCAGGCCTCAGAGCAGGGCAGTGCACATGCAGGGGCCTTGCTGGGCAGGAGAGGCATGTGGGTATTATAGGGTGATTTTGACCTAATAAATGGTCCCTTTCCAATCCAACCAGAGGAATGGATAGCATGGGAGTCTCAAATAGGCTTCAGTTCACACTCACTTAGCTAGAATAAAGCCTTGAGATGCAGTGAGTGCACCATTCCGGGCTTTTAACCAATGTTAAATCCACGTATGTGCTGTATAGCAACGATACTATACCACTCGTCTACCCTTTATGGATCCTTCCTTTTAGTTACCACTCCATCCATCTGTCACCCCTCCCTCTCTCTCTCTCTCTCTCTCTCTCTCTCTCTCTCTCTCTCTCTCTCTCTCCCAATCTCTCTCTCTCTCTCTCTCTCTCTCCCAATCTCTCTCTCTCTCTCTCTCTCTCTCTCTCTCTCTCTCTCTCTCTCTCTCTCTCTCTCTCTCTCCATATCTCTCTCTCCCTCTCTCTCTCTCTCTCTCTCTCTCTTTCCCCATATCTCTCTCTCTCTCCCCATATCTCTCTCTCTTTCCCCATATCTCTCTCTCTCTCCCCCATATCTCTCTCTCCCTCTCTCTCTCTTTCCCCATATCTCTCTCTCTCTCCCCATATCTCTCTCTCCCTCTCTCTCTCTCTCTCTCTTTCCCCATATCTCTCTCTCTTTCCCCATATCTCTCTCTCTCTCCCCATATCTCTCTCTCCCTCTCTCTCTTTCCCCATATCTCTCTCTCTTTCCCCATATCTCTCTCTCTTTCCCCATATCTCTCTCTCTCCCCATATCTCTCTCTCTCTCTCTCTTTCCCCATATCTCTCTCTCTCTCCCCATATCTCTCTCTCTCTCTCTCTCTCTCTCTCTCTCTCTCTCTCTCTCTCTCCCCATATCTATTGACGTACCCTCTCCTGCACCTCCCCCCACACACCCCCCTTTAAAGTGAAGCTTTTCAGCTCTGCCCCCAAATTCGTCTGTGGGACTGTTAGCTTTCCTCTCGCTCACCCCTCACTCCTCTACTGAGGGCCCCAGCAGGCTGGTGCTGGGGTCTATGTGTTTAACCCTGTGTGTGCTCTTCTTGCCCTCCCCGGGCCTTTGTGTGCGTGTGTGTGTGTGTGTGCGCGGATACCTAGGTGTCTTTACCAGCCGTCCATGTCTCTCCGTCTCCAGGGTCCTTTATAGCTCAGTTGGTAGAGCATAGCGCTTGTAGTGGGTTTGATTCCCGGGACCACCCGCATGTAAAATGTATGCACGCATGACTGTAAGTCTCTTTGGATCAAATCGGCTGCTAAATCACGTCTATTGTATTGTAGATAAGGACAGAGTACAGACTCTGTAAAAGTAGCAGTGTAACACATCATTAAACCACCCCTCCCCCCAACCGTCTGCCGTAGTACCATCTGCCCCTCAGCGTCACGACTGCCCCCTGGAGGATGAGCAGACGCCACGCAGAAGTGATCCAAAACATTACGTCTCGCAAATAACCCTTCCTCCTCACAGCTTCGCACGAGTAGTGGTATTCTTCACTCTCTCTCTCTCTTCTCTTCTTGAGCCATTCTCCAAAACCTTTCATTCTGCAATGTTACCAAACCTCCTCCTCCTCTAACTTCACACTTGCAGTGTGGTTCTTAACATTTCGGCCTTCTCTGTCTCCTGAACCCTGGGGCTTGAGTTGGACGGCCAGCCAATGTGTACTAACCTGTGCTTGGGGTGCAGTGATTGTAGCACTGAGGGGTTGCGTACTGCTGACCTGGGTGGCTCTTTGAGGCACCATATCTGTGTGTGTGTGTGTGTGTGTGTGTGTGTGTGTGTGTGTGTGTGTGTGTGTGTGTGTGTGTGGTGCTTCAGGTCCAGATTAACCCAACAGGAGGTTTGCCACAGGTGAAATAATTGTGCACATTAAGGGTACAGAGTTTTTCCTTGTCAGGTTTACATGGTGGCCTGGTCAAGTTCAAACTCTGGGCCGTAAGTATAATGTAGACTGCAAAAAATAACACAGTTACACACTTTCCAATGCACTTTTTCCAGTTTAACATCTCGAAAAAATGAGTAGCATTAGCCCATTCAAACCAGTCTCCCTTATCGCCATGGCACTCCTCCATACTCCTTATTTTCTCTGTCTAGCTAACTCTCTTTCTCTCCTCCTCTCGTGATCCATCTGTGTGGTATACAATTGTTGTTGTTTTTTTTCACGTGCGTTCCTCCGTGTGTGTGTGTGTGTGTAGGGGTCACAGTGCGAAGCGGGGCACGGGGATAGAGCGTTCCCAGAGCAGCACGTGGGAGAGTGGCGAGGAGAGCAGGAACAAGCTGGTGAAGGCTGCTTCCACCTCCAAACTGCTGGCCAAGGTGGTGAAGAACGCGGACAAGTGAGTGGCTGATGGGACCCCCTTCACAACTCTTATACAGTGTCAATGCGTACTCCAGATACAGTGGTACATCAGAATTGAATTCTGGTTATGTTTTGTCTGCGTTCGCTTTATGGGGTATATGAGAGTACTGTACCTTCCAGACATGACACTCTCCTCCAATCACTATGACAACCCCTTAATTCCCTAGATTTGTTTTCATCCAAAGTCCCTCCCTAATATAGGATGCTGCTCAATTGGCCCAACTGTCAGACTGTCACCCTGTCACTTTGTTTTTGTCGACACAAGTCACGGGCTGTCCTAATGGCTATTTCTCCATTCTCTTCCAGGCATAAAGACCCAGTGATCAGCCAAGGTGAATTACACTTCCATATCGTTTACTGTCTTCTCCATGTAACACATCCACCACCGCATATTGGAACCACTAGACCTATGCACTGTAGTATAGCATTTTCGGAACAAATGGAACATTGTACAATATGATACAAAGTCAACTAAAGTATGTTCTCATTGGCCTTTATGAAAGTGCTACACTGTAGTATCTCTGTTTTAAGAGGAGCTGTATTTCAAAGCGTCTTGTGGTTCTTTCCAACGTGCCCTTATCCTATTGTGTAGACCCAACTAGTCATCTTTGTCTTCTTCGGGCCATTCGAGCTCTTCGCCCCCGTGTACTGTCATTGTGTGCGTGTGTGTTTTGAGTGACGTTGTTTCTGTCTCATGACCAGCCAAAATGTCAACCCGCGAGAAAAACAGCCAAGCTGGTAAGTTGACAACAGAGAGCGAGAGCTAGCAGCCTTGGAGCAGGCGCTTCTCCACCCTTCGCTTTTATTTTCGGCTGATTTCCCTCTTCCTCTATCTATCTTTCTTTGCCACTCCCTTCATCGGGTCAAGTACAGACATGATCTTTCCCTCCCATCTGCACCCTTACTCGCCTATTTCTCTCCATCTTTCTCTGTCCTCTATCACTCCCTCAAATACAGAAATACCCCCCCCCCATACTTTCTCACCCTCCTCCATGCCATTGTCCTCAGGCGATGCCCAGCCTAAATAAAGGGCATAGCTTTGCCAGTATGCCACGCCCCACTGTGCCCCGTTGCCACTTAACATAGTGTCGTCCGGCTAAAAGTGTCCTTCTCTTGGCTCGGGCAGGTCATGTGAGGAATGTGGTTGGTTCTGAGATGGCTGGGCGGGGCGCTCGCTAACTTGATTAGCTCCACAGACAGACCGACACATCAGCTAATTCGGGCCTTTTACCGGCATTAATTGACACAGATATAAAGGGGAAACCATCAGTTAAATAAGAATATCACAGACCATGGCTACACTTATTTGTGTCCACAAGGCACTTATTTGTGTCCCTTTGTACAAGTAAATGCTAGCTAGTCATAAACTACGTAATTCCTGTGATGGATTCTGAACCTTCAGTGCTGGGTTCTACTGTATCCTCCCCCTCAATTTAAGAAAACTGGATGAAAGCCCTCACTATTTTATGAGCAATGTTGAAATTCTGTGCCTCTCCACCAAATCTCCCTCTCCCCCTATTGTCTTCTCACTTGGAGAGTAGAGCCCTAACCCCACGGAGCTGGAACGAGCGGACGCGGGAAACGCACACATTCCACTGATCCCAGTCTCCCACAAATCCCCCCCCCCCCTCTTTTTGCTCTCTCTCTTCCTCCTCTTCTCTTTGTTCTTCTATCCTCCTATCACGTCTTCTTATTTCAGCTGGGTTTGATGTTGCTGACTCACTGCTTTGCGCCGGTGCACGGCATCCAACGCTTCTCTCGGTCTGTCCGTGTCTGTCTCCTCGTCTGTCTGTACAGTGTCTCGTCCCTCGACGAGTGGAGAGCATGTGCAGCACACTGGCTGAACAGTATATAAAATAATAATACAAAAAAATATACATCTACCCAACTCATCGGGCTTTTCTAGGCTTTTTGAGGTGTTTATGTTTTTTTTTTTTTTTAAATAATGAAAAAAGTGTTCTCAAACCAAGTGATTATGTGTGCCGGTGGTGAGCAGTCAGGCTGCTGAGATTCTTCTGTTAATGGACTAAACTCATGTCATACAGTCTCGGTCTCATGACACATTAACCTTTATTACCTTAACAGGGTTTTCTTGTGTGAGAAATACCACTCCGACCTGGGTACAAATACTTATTTGAGTGTTTGCTCTAGCCTGCCTGAATACTTAACAAGTATTTTCAATAATTTCTGATAGTATTTGAACCCAGCTATGCCCCTGCTATTATGTTTACCTGTGCCGATACTGAATGCTGAATGTGTGTGCAAAAGCATGGGTTTTAGTATCCAACAGATGTCCTCTGTATATAACAAGTCAAAATGGCGATCGTGATTTTGTTTCTGTCGGTCTCCTCCGCAGAGGGAGACTACATCAAGATGTTCATGCGAGGTCGACCCATCACCATGTTCATCCCCGCGGACGTGGAGAACTACGAGGACGTGCGCACAGAGCTGCCTCCGGAGAGACTCAAACTGGAGTGGGTGTATCCTTTCGTCTCAGCAGGGTCCCCAAACGCTCTCACTCTGTATGTCCCTGACCTCGGTCCCTCTGTTGTCTGTCTGGGGATCCAAGCAAAATGGTGGATGTCTTCTGGGTCTTCACTCTCACCTTTCCAGTTGTTTTCACATTGCAGATGAAGAAAAGGAGACTGGTAGAATGAGCCAGTTCTGCTATTCAGATGTCCCGTTTGAGGTCTCTCGTGTTTCCCTCGATGGGTTTCCTTCTGCGTGTTCTGTTGTGTTTCCTTGACTCCCGATGCCAGGTATGGCTACAGGGGGAAAGACTGCCGAGCCAACGTGTACCTGCTCCCTACAGGGGAGAGTGTTTACTTTATTGCCTCTGTGGTCGTGCTCTTCAACTACGAGGAGAGGACACAGCGCCACTACCTCGGCCACACAGACAGTGTCAAATGGTGAGCTGGTATCCTGTTCCACAGTCATTTCCTTTTGTTTTGTTTTGGTATTTATTGTTTGACACAAAACAGTGAGTTGGTGGCAACTGGGAGTTTTGGTCAGACTTGGTTGTGTAGTATGGTGTTGATTTCATATGGTCACCTACGCAGTTCCATGGGCTGTGTATCCCGGAGACAGTAGATAAGATACACTAGATACAGAAGGTAGTATAATATGTCCCCAAGTGTCTGAGAACTGTATAAACACTTCAAACAAAACCTTTCGCCCGGATGAAGCAAATACTTGTCACAGACACAATGGCTCCTACACTAACCGTCGTGTAACTGACACCTCCAGCTCAACTGTCTCAGGCTTCCATCCTCCCAGGAGCCTCTTAAGATCAACGTACTATGCAAATGAGTTGTAAATGTCTTCTGTCCGGGTGAGCGAGAAGTGGGAGAGTCAAATGAGTCTGTGCGATAGCGGCGTGCTAACTCAGACCTGTATTATGTTTGAAACGATACGCCTCACCTCCTCCCATCAGGCCGTGGGCCAGGCATGCACACAGGCCTGCTCAGTCAAACAGCTCCCTCTCATCTAGCTTCAGTTTACGCCTGACATACTCCACTCACTACTACGGCTTGTTGCCGACTGTAGGCGTTTTCAGTAGGGAGGTAGTGTCCTACGCGCGAGACACGTTTCATTGTTTTTTGATCTCGTTCTCCTTGTGTCTCTCTCAGCCTTGCCGTTCACCCTGATAAGATCCGCATTGCCACAGGACAGATCGCAGGAGTGGATAAGGATGGGCGGGTGAGTCACTGTCCCACCTCGTCACCCATTCCTCACCCTCAACTTTCTGCTGGCTAAATCTTTTAATGATATGACCGGCAGTGTGACATTTCATGTTTGTTCAACCTGTTTTCTTCCCCGTCACGCATCCACACAGGCACACACACGCCACTCTGCAAGTCACAGGGTTTCAAATGTCACCTAGGTGACACCAAGGGGTTTTCCAAGGAACTTAAAGGAAAACTCCACCCCAAAAACGATATTTTGGTATTTGTTTCGTTAGTCCGTTGTTGACATAGTCCCAACATATTTTGGTTGTCAGCAATTAAGGTTTCAAGATATGTACGTTTAAAAATACACAAATACAGAAATCATCCCGGTATGATGCATTTTACATCACATGATCGAAAACGCATCATACGGGGATGATTTCTGTATTTTTGTATTTTGAAACGTACATATCTTGAAACCTTAATTGCTGACAACCAAAATATTTTGGGACTATGTCAACAACGGACTAAGAGAAACAAATACCAAAATAAGTGGGAGTTTTCCTTTAAGTAGTCTTATACCAGCTTGCCAAATAAAGAATGACATGTCTATCTGTGGTTATATTTAAAAGCCTAATCCTTGTTTGCACAATGTCTCTTCTTGTGTACAGTATTTCTGCTTGCGTTGCACATTCAGGCTCACTCATGTCTTTGACAGGCACATCCAGACACCAGTGCCTCATATTTACTCAAGCATACCAATAATCCATACTCTAATGCAACTCATTATGTTTAAGCTCTCTGGGTGCAAACGTGTCAGACTGGCTCTAACCTTCCTCGAATGAAGAGGATCCTGTCTGTCAGTGAGCCAGATATTTGACAACTTACTGACTGTAACTGTTGAATGCTTTCTCAAGTCTTCAAAATGGCTTCCTTTCCTTTCCTCACCTCCTTCTCCTTTTTCCTTAATGATCACGGATCTTTAGAGGATGCGATAGGTAAAAAGCAATTGGGTGGGATTCAATTGAGTTATTTTATCTGCCAGTGCGTGTGAAGATGAGGAGACGAGCAAAGGAAGGTTGGAAAGGAGTATCGCGACCCAACCGAGACATGCACGTTTCTGGTTAGGGAACACAGTGAAAAGTTGAGAGCTGGTCAGATGTTGTGTTGGCCTCTCCTCATCTGCCGCTGAGTGTGAAGGGAAGGAAACAAGGAAAGGATGCTGTCGAGAAGAATACAGTGTAAATGCAACCATAGGGTCTGAGTATGGCTACGCCGAGAGTTCAATGACGTGTGCGTTCTCTTCTTCTCCCCCTGCAGCCACTGCAGCCCCATGTGAGAGTGTGGGATTCGGTCAGCCTGTCCACCCTGCAGGTCATCGGCCTGGGCACCTTCGAGAGAGGGGTGGGCTCCCTGGCCTTCTCCAAAGC
Organism: Oncorhynchus nerka; assembly: GCF_034236695.1. Taxonomy (NCBI): domain Eukaryota; kingdom Metazoa; phylum Chordata; class Actinopteri; order Salmoniformes; family Salmonidae; genus Oncorhynchus; species Oncorhynchus nerka. The sequence goes on from NC_088405.1 coordinate 35,970,594, forward strand.
GGTGGGCACCCCTAACACCACTCCTAACACCTCCAATGATATAATCAAGAACGTTTTAGTCATTATGGGAAATATGGTTACTATAGTGTGGTAATTCATGTGAGACTCCATCCTGGGATGTGTACCGATCCTACAGGTCATAGTTCTACGTAATCACATCGCAGCCCGTGGTTAGTGGGTCTAGATAAGATGTTCTAGAATCAGGTCTGGGTTTCTAGGTGCTGTGTGTTTCTGAACCGAGCCCTTTCGTGATCAGGCTCGCGGGTCCCGAGTGGTGTCGTTGTGGTGTTGAGCACCTCACATGCTCTCTAATCAGTAGTAGTTTAGCGTTACTATTCTCTCCCTGTCCTCCGTTAGCACATTCCAGAACTCTGCTTTTACAGTCCGGGCTCCCTTCACAGGCGAACTACGCACGCACACGCTCACACACATACGCCATGACCCATTTCCATAAAAGCGAGCGCGCACACACACACACACACACACACACACACACACACACACACACACACACACACACACACACACACACACACACATTCTAGGTTAAGTGAATCATTATCCTCTTATGCTATCAGAGGTCTAGCTAAGCAGTGCATTTGCTTTATTAAAGATGAGTACATCCTGAACGAAGGATGATGACACCACATCGTATGTCGTTGCTGATACCATATGCCAAGTCGACTTAATGGCTAACCGCTTAGAAGTTTATTGGTTATTCCTGCTAGCTTTATGGCCATTTATGCAACAGGTTGATTCATGTTTAGAATTTTCCATGCCCTCTCACCGACCTACAGTATATAACAGATAATATGCACTATCAAAGAATAGCAGGCATAAACTGGAATTATGTTATGGCAGATTTATTGAATTGCAGACAATAGGATCTGTGTTTCACACAAGCTTTACTGACATGAAGACCCCCTGTTTCCTCCTGCGTTTCTCCTACAGGACTCGGGCACACACCTGGCAGTGATTGATGATTGTAACGACCACATGTTGACTGTCTGGGACTGGCAGAAGAAATCCAAGATCGCTGAAATCAAGGTCAGAGTTACCTGGGTTGTTTTTCTACTGTGTAATTCTGCGTAAAATGCGTAAATCATTGCCTTTTTGACGATTGGGTTATGAAAATGGATCTTCTTTTTTAGCTGTACATGATCTCTGTTTCACCTTCTCTAGTCTACAAATGAGGTGGTGCTTGTGGTGGAGTTCCACCCTACTGATGCCAACACCATAGTAACCTGTGGCAAGTCCCACATCTTCTTCTGGACCTGGGCTGGCACCTCGCTGGCACGCAAGCAGGGCATCTTCGGGGTGAGGACACACACCTTAATACTCTTCTTTTTTTTAAAGACTTGTTCAGGACTTAAAAGCGTGTAAAGATCTGCTTGAGCCAAGCAAAACAGAGAAGTGCACTTAACGGTTGTTTTTACACATTGGCGTCACAATAACCTTAAGTGCCTTGAATAATGGTGTGATGTCAGAAAATGATGTATCCCTTACGTAATTGAACATTACGCGTACACCTGCTCTTTCTCTAGTCTCCCTTAAACACATCCACAATGCATTTATTACGAAATAACTCGCTCGACTTCTCTTCCTGCTCAGAAATATGAAAAACCCAAGTTTGTTCAGTGTCTGGCCTTCCTCAACAACGGGGACATCCTGACTGGAGACTCTGGAGGCATCATGTTGATATGGAGCAGGAGCACTGTGGAGCCGAGCCCAGGGAAGGGACCCAAAGGTACACTACACACCTTCTATACCTTCTAGCTTACACTGCCTTAAAGGCCCAGTGCAGTCAAAAATGTGATTGTCCTGTGTTTTATGTATATTTCCACACTATGAGTTTGGCATAATAGTGTGAAATTGTGATGATGCCCTTTTAGTGTAAGGGCTGTTTGAAAAGACTGCCTGCAATGTCATTCTGTTTCGGTGACATGGAGTCTGGTGACATCACCAGGCGGTAAATGAGTTAATAGTAACAGACCAATAAGAAAGAGTAACAAACTTCTCTGCCAATAACGGCTAGTCTTCAGTTTTCCCCTCCCTACTCAAACCACTCCCAAATAGTCCTAGCTAAATTCTTGCTTGAGAAATTGCTCTTTGCTAAGAAGCTACTTATGTTTATCATTGCAATAAAATAGAAATACATCACAGTCAGGTACTTAATTGTTACTCATATTTTATTTGATATTGAGATAAAAAAAAAATGGCTGCATTGGACCTTTAAACCTCACAAACAGGCCTCTAGACCAAGTGGAGCCAACACCTAGTGGAGCCAGCACCTAGTGGAGCCAGCACCTAGTGGAGCCAGCACCTAGTGGAGCCAGCACCTAGTGGAGCTAGCACCGAGTGGAGCCAGTACCTAGTGGAGCCAGTACCTAGTGGAGCCAGCACCTAGTGGAGCCAGTACCTAGTGGAGCCAGTACCTAGTGGAGCCAGCACCTAGTGGAGCCAGCACCTAGTGGAACCAGCACCTAGTGGAGCCAGCACCTAGTGGAGCCAGTACCTAGTGGAGCCAGCACCTAGTGGAGCCAGTACCTAGTGGAGCCAGCACCTAGTGGAGCCAGCACCTAGTGGAGCCAGCACCTAGTGGAGCCAGTACCTAGTGGAGCCAGCACCTAGTGGAGCCAGTACCTAGTGGAGCTAGCACCTAGTGGAGCCAGCACCTAGTGGAGCCAGTACCTAGTGGAGCCAGCACCTAGTGGAGCCAGTACCTAGTGGAGCTAGCACCTAGTGGAGCCAGCACCGAGTGGAGCCAGCACCTAGTGGAGTCAGCACCTAGTGGAGTCAGCACCTAGTGGAGCTAGCACCTAGTGGAGCCAGCACCTAGTGGAGCCAGCACCTAGTGGAGCCAGCACCTAGTGGAGTCAGCACCTAGTGGAGCCAGCACCTAGTGGAGCCAGCACCTAGTGGAGCCAGCACCTAGTGGAGTCAGCACCTAGTGGAGTCAGCACCTAGTGGAGCCAGCACCTAGTGGAGCCAGCACCTAGTGGAGCCAGCACCTAGTGGAGTCAGCACCTAGTGGAGCCAGCACCTAGTGGAGCCAGCACCTAGTGGGAGCCAGCACCTAGTGGAGCCCGCACCTAGTGGAGTCAGCACCTAGTGGAGCCAGCACCTAGTGGGAGCCAGCACCTAGTGGAGCCAGCACCTAGTGGAGTCAGCACCTAGTGGAGCCAGCACCTAGTGGAGCCAGCACCTAGTGGGAGTCAGCACCTAGTGGAGCCAGCACCTAGTGGGAGCCAGCACCTAGTGGAGCTAGCACCTAGTGGGAGTCAGCACCTAGTGGAGCTAGCACCTAGTGGAGCCAGCACCTAGTGGAGCCAGCACCTAGTGGAGCCAGCACCTAGTGGGAGCCAGCACCTTACACAATACAGTGTACTTTATACCTCACACAACCCCTTCACCTGAATGCACAGTTGGTTGGACCATGGTGCTGTCCCTCATGATCCACGTATAAATGAATATCTGTGTTAAACTTAGTCACTTTGGGTAAACCGTCTGACCGTATCAGACATTCTCAAATGAGTAATACCAGGCGCTTACCTTTTCAGTGAGTCTCAAAGACACAGAGAAGAGCAACTGAAAGAGGTGATTCGAGACCAGAGAGAAGGAGACACAGAAAGACACAGGAAGAGAAAGACGGGGAAGAAAAGTAGAAAGAAAAGTGGGGGCAGAGAAGAAGAATAGTGGGTGTGATTGTTGGCATGCCAGAGTGCCTGGGGGGGGGACGGTGTTGGGGTTTTGAGCAGTAATGGTTTTGCTCTGCATGCTACAGAACTGGATGAACAGAACTTTGGCCAGATGCCAGGGATAAACTGTTCATCTCTTTATTTATTTTACCTGCTCTGCTCAAGTTACTGCGGTGGAGCTGGGCCACAGTGCCTCCTGCTGGTTAGACGGTGGGAGTGTGTGTGTGTGTGTCCACATCTGTCTGAGCTCTGCGGGGATGGAGGTCATGCCAATGTGGGGGAGCAGAAGCGATACAGAGACAGAAACACTATCTGATGCATATTCATTCTAACACATACCCTCTCTCTCTGCTACTCAATAGTACCTCCATTGAGAATTCCACTGCCTCAGGTTCAGTCTGGCTAGCCTTGAGGAATGGGCCTCTTGCTGTGCATCTGTCTGTGTTATTAGCATAGAATTTAGTATTATTACAGGAGGAGTGATATTCTGCAAGTACACTACATTGGCAAAAGTATGTGGACACCTGCTCGTCAAGCATTAATATGGAGTTTGCCCCCCCTTTGCTGCTATTACAGCCTCTGCTCTTCTGGAAAGCCTTTCCACTAGATGTTGGAACATTGCTGCGAGGACTTGCTTCCATTCAGCCACAAGAGCATTAGTGAGGTCGGCACTTGTGTTGGGCAATTAGGCCTGGCTCACAGTCTGCCTTACAATTTTTCCCAAAGGTGTTTGATTGGGTTGAAGTCAGGGCTCTGTGCAGGCCAGTCAAGTTCTTCCACACCTATCTCGACAAACAATTTCTGTATTGACCTCGCTTTGTGCACGGGAGCATTTTCATGCTGAAACAGGAAAGGGCCTTCCCCAAACTGTTGTCACAAATTTGGAATCACAGAATCGTCTAGAATGTCATTGTGTGCTGTAGCATTAAGATTTCCCTTCACTGGAACTAAGTGGCCTAAGCCGAACCATGAAAAACAGTCCCAGACAATATTCTTCCTCCACCAAACTTTACAGATGGCACTATGCATTTGGGCAGTTAGTGTCCTCCTGGCATCCACCAAACCCAGATTCGTCTGTGGGACTGCCAGATGGTGAAGGGTAATTCATCACTCCAGAGAGTCCAATGGCGGCGAGTTTACACCACTCCAGCCGATGCTTGACATTGCGCATGGTGATCTTAGGCTTGTGTGCTGCTGCTCTGCCATGGAAACCCAGTTCATGGAGCTACCAATGAAAAGTTATTGTGCTGACGTTGCTTCCAGAGGCAGTTTGGAACCTGGTAGTGAGTGCTGGAATCGAGGACAGACAATTTTTACGCGCTTCGGGACTTGGCAGTCCTGTTCTGTGAGCTTGTGTGGCCTACCACTTCCCGGCTGAGCCGTTGTTGCTCCAAGACGTTTCCACTTCACAGTAACAGCACTTACAGCTCTAGCAGGGCAGAATTTTGACGAACTGACTTGCTCCTATGACTGCGCCACGTTGAAAGTCACTGAGCTTTTCAGTAAGTCCATTCTACTGTCAATGTTTGTCTATGGAGCTTGCGTGGCGGTGCGCTCGATTGTGGAGAATGCAGACACAGCAACCCTAGACACACACACACACACACACACACACACTCTCTCTCTCACTTCCACCTCAAATGCTCCCCTGAGAGAACAACGAGCTGGCCTGTACCGTGGCACATAAACTACATTAGCAAATGTCAAATATTTGTTGTATCCTATTCCCAGAAACCTCCGCTGTGAGCTGTTTTACGACCACCCTCACTCCCTTTCTCATTCCTCTCTCCCTCTTCGTTCCTTCTGGGCAATTTTCTTTCTCTCTCTCTCTCTCTCTCTCTCTCTCTCTCTCCCTCTGTCTCTCTCTCTCTCTCTCTCTCTCTCTCTCTCTCTCTCTCTCTCTCTCTCTCTCTCTCCTCCCCTCGGTTCGTTCCCCCTGTAGGTGCGTACCAGATCAGCCGTCAGATTAAGGCCCATGACGGCAGTGTGTTCACTCTGTGTCAGATGAGGAACGGGACCCTGCTGACCGGAGGGGGAAAGGACCACAAGATCATTCTTTGGGACCACGACCTCAACCCAGAGAGGGACATAGAGGTGCAGTGGGCCACACAGAACATACCGCTGCCAGTCACAGCCATACAGAATACAACACAGGCACATATACGCCAGTACACCATGGATTATGCACAAACATATACACTTACTGATATACAGTGTATCATATATGTCAAATATCACATGTTCAATATGATGACAAACCGGTCATTCAATGTTGATCAGATTGCAACTGTTTGGGGAAGCTGTTTGTCATACATTTCAATGCATCTGTTCCACTGCAGGTCCCCGATCAATATGGAACCATTCGCGCTGTGGCCGAAGGCAAGGGGGAGCAGTTTTTGGTGGGCACTTCGCGTAACTTCATCCTGAGGGGAACGTTTAATGACGGTTTCCAGGTGGAAGTGCAGGTGAGAGGTTTCACTCTGTCGCTCGCTCGCTCGTTCTCTCGCTCATCCTCTCTCTCTCTTTCTCTCTCTCTCTCTCGTCCTCTCTCTCTCTCTCTCTCTCTCTCGTCCTCTCTCGTCCTCTCTCTCGTCCTCTCTCTCTCTCGTCTCCTCTCTCTCTCTCTCTCTCGTCCTCTCTCGTCCTCTCTCTCTTGTCCTCTCTCTCTCTCTCTCTCGTCCTCTCTCGTCCTCTCTCCCTCTCTCTCTCTCTCGTCCTCTCTCTCTCTCTCTCGTCCTCTCTCTCTCTCTCTCTCGTCCTCTCTCGTCCTCTCTCTCTCGTCCTCTCTCGTCCTCTCTCGTCCTCTCTCTCGTCCTCTCTCGTCCTCTCTCTCTCTCTCTCTTGTCCTCTCTCTCTCTCTCTCTCTCTCTCTCTCTCTCGCCCTCTCTCTCTCTCTCGCTCTCTCTCTCGTCCTCTCTCGTCCTCTCTCTCTCTCTTGTCCTCTCTCTCTCTCTCTCTCATCCTCTCTCTCTCTCTCTCTCGTCCTCTCTCGTCCTCTCTCTCTTGTCCTCTCTCTCTTGTCCCCTCTCTCTCTCTCTCTCGTCCTCTCTCTCTCTCTCTCTCGTCCTCTCTCTCGTCCTCTCTCTCTTGTCCTCTCTCTCTCTTGTCCTCTCTCTCTCTCTCTCTCTCTCTCTCTCGTCCTCTCTCGTCCTCTCTCTCTTGTCCTCTCTCTCTTGTCCTCTCTCTCTCTTGTCCTCTCTCTCTCGTCCTCTCTCTCTCTCGTCCTCTCTCTCTTGTCCTCTCTCTCTCGTCCCCTCTCTCTCTCTCTCGTCCTCTCTCTCTCTCTCTCGCCCCTCTCTCTCGTCCTCTCTCTCTCTCTCTCTCTCTCTCTCTCTCGTCCTCTCTCTCTCTCTCTCTCTCTCTCGTCCTCTCTCTCTCTCTCTCTCTCTCGTCCTCTCTCTCGTCCTCTCTCTCTCTCTCTCTCTCTCTCTCTCTCTCCCCTCTCTCTCTCTCTCGTCCCCTCTCTCTCTCGTCCTCTCTCTCTCTCTCTCGTCCTCTCTCTCGTCCTCTCTCTCTTGTCCTCTCTCTCTCTCTCTCTCTCTCTCTCTCTCTCTCGTCCTCTCTCTCGTCCTCTCTCTCTCTCTCTCTCTCTCTCTCATCCTCTCTCTCTCTCTCTCACTCTCACTGCTGACTAGCTGACCACCACCGCTAAATATTCCTGGTGTGGCGCGCCTGAAACATCCCGGGTGGTCAGCTACACAGCTAAAGGCATCTCAGGACTGCAGGGCCCTGCTAAACCAGCCCTGTTGTAAGAATGCCCGTGTCGGCCCCCTCACTAGCTGCTTTCCCAATCGTTTCCTCCCTGTGAGAGAGAGCAGAGCGGGTGAGACGCTGCTATTTTCCAGAGAGCCCGTGTTGTATAACTGGCTTATTTTTTTCCCAGTGATTTGAACGCTGTATTAAGAGCCGGGCGGAGGTATTTCTCCCGTCTTTTGAGGGAGCCCAACTGCTCCCACCCTCTGGTGGTGTGTTTCGAGCAGGGCGCTTGCATTGTAAACGCTGGAGTTCTGGGTTTTGAGTCTCACTTTAAATGGGCAATATACAGAATATGTTTTTACTGCTCAGTAGGTCGTGTTAAGTACTTCAGTCACTTTGGTCAAAACGGAAGCATAACCCCATCAGAATAATTTTCTAACCTCTGACCTTTCGCCCCAGGGACACACAGACGAGCTATGGGGGCTGGCGTCGCACCCCTTCAAGGATCTGTTCCTAACCTGTGCCCAGGACAGGCAGGTGTGCCTGTGGAACTCTGTGGACCACTCCCTGGAATGGACCAGGCTCCTGGATGTAAGAACCAGTATCTCCCTTTCAGGAATTATTCTATACAGCAGATTTAAGAATCCACGCTCATCCACTACCCTTTTGATTTTATTGACAGACAAAAATTGAAATGTTGATCCAAGTTTTTCGTTGAGATGCAAACACATCTCAAGTTGGGAATCAGGCCTTACATTTCAAACATACATTTATTTTGTGTATCTCTCTCTCTCTCTCCCTCTTGCTCTTTCTTTCTCTCAGGAGCATGGCCACTGTGCGGACTTTCACCCCAGTGGTGCTGTTGTGGCCATCGGTACTCACTCAGGGAAGTAAGTTCAGCTGGACCCCATCTCTAACTCTGAAGGACATTAGTGTCTTATCTGTCCCACCTCTCCTCCTGTACGGGAGAAAGTCCATTCTTACGAATCCTCTTGTGTTGTTCTCCCCTCCCCCCTGCGTGTCCCAGGTGGTACGCTCTGGATGCAGAGACCAGAGACCTGGTGGCCATTCACACAGACGGCAACGAGCAGCTGTCAGTCATGCGCTTCTCCGTAGGTGGGTGGAGCTGGTCCTGCACACAGTCACGTGTTGAAGGAAGCGCTGTCCATTCAACACACGCCTGCGGAGGAAAATAGAACGCGGGTGGATCATTTACCCACAATCCTGTTCTCACTCCCTCCTCAGATGGCACCCTGCTGGCAGTGGGATCACATGACAACTTCATTTACCTCCACACCGTGTCGGAGAAAGGCCGCAAGTACACCAGATGTGGGAAGTGCATTGTGAGTACAGCACCATTTGTGTGTGTGTGTGTGTGTGTGTGTGTGTGTGTGTGTGTGTGTGTGTGTGTGTGCCTATATGCATGTGGGAAGATAATTTTCCTCAAAGAGACTCTGTCTTTGTCTACTGACTGTACATTTGACCTGTGAATCTGTGATGACAGTGAAGGGAGCAGTTCAGCACCCAGCGTGGAAGAGGCCTTTAGCTTAGAAATATAGCCATAGTAAAGGCATTTCATCAACGTGAGTTATGCATACTGCTGTGCTGTGTTGAATGATATGTGTGTGTGTGTGTGTGGGGGGGGGGGGCCCTGGGGAGTGCTTGTCTCCCTGCAGCTGGAGAGATGGATATGATCAGTGCTTTCAGCGTGTATTAATCACAGGAAAAGCAACAGGAGAGAAACCGAGAGGGAGAGAGAGTATGAATTATTAATACATTTTGCATTGCCTTGGCACCGTCGGGTTGCTCCGAGAAAGAGCGAGACCGACACTGAGAGAAAGACGCGACCCCAGCAGGGTAGAGGTAGCAGTGTACAGAGAGTGATCAGTACCCTGTGCTGTGACCCCAGCAGGGTAGAGGTAGCAGTGTACAGAGAGTGATCAGTACCCTGTGCTGTGACCCCAGCAGGGTAGAGGTAGCAGTGTACAGAGAGTGATCAGTACCCTGTGCTGTGACCCCAGCAGGGTAGAGGTAGCAGTGTACAGAGAGTGATCAGTACCCTGTGCTGTGACCCCAGCAGGGTAGAGGTAGCGGTGTACAGAGAGTGATCAGTACCCTGTGCTGTGACCCCAGCAGGGTAGAGGTAGCGGTGTACAGAGAGTGATACCCTGTGCTGTGACCCCAGCACCCAGAGAGTGATCAGTACGTGCTGTGACCCCAGCAGGGTAGAGGAGTACAGAGAGTGATCAGTACCCTGTGCTGTGACCCCAGCAGGGTAGAGGTAGCAGTGTACAGAGAGTGATCAGTACCCTGTGCTGTGACCCCAGCAGGGTAGAGGTAGCGGTGTACAGAGAGTGATGTGCAGAGAGTGATGTACCCTGTGCTGTGACCCCAGCAGGGTAGAGGTAGCGGTGTACAGAGAGTGATCAGTACGCTGTGCTGTGACCCCAGCAGGGTAGAGGTAGCGGTGTACAGAGAGTGATCAGTACCCTGTGCTGTGACCCCAGCAGGTGATCAGTAGGTGACCCCAGCAGGGTAGAGGTGTACAGAGAGTGATCAGTACCCTGTGCTGTGACCCCAGCAGGGTAGAGGTAGCGGTGTACAGAGAGTGATCAGTACCCTGTGCTGTGACCCCAGCAGGGTAGAGGTAGCGGTGTACAGAGAGTGATCAGTACCCTGTGCTGTGACCCCAGCAGGGTAGAGGTAGCAGTGTACAGAGAGTGATCAGTACCCTGTGCTGTGACCCCAGCAGGGTAGAGGTAGCGGTGTACAGAGAGTGATCAGTACCCTGTGCTGTGACCCCAGCAGGGTAGAGGTAGCGGTGTACAGAGAGTGATCAGTACCCTGTGCTGTGACCCCAGCAGGGTAGAGGGTGTACAGAGAGTGATCAGTACGCTGGTGCTGTGACCCCAGCAGGGTAGAGGTAGCGGTGTACAGAGAGTGATCAGTACCCTGTGCTGTGACCCCAGCAGGGTAGAGGCTAGACCCCAGCAGGTGTACAGAGAGTGATCAGTACCCTGTGCTGTGACCCCAGCAGGGTAGAGGGTGTACAGAGAGTGATCAGTACCCTGGCTGTGACCCCAGCAGGGTAGAGGTAGCGGTGTACAGAGAGTGATCAGTACCCTGGCTGTGACCCCAGCAGGGTAGAGGTAGCGGTGTACAGAGAGTGATCAGTACCCTGTGCTGTGACCCCAGCAGGGTAGAGGTAGCGGTGTACAGAGAGTGAGTCAGTACCCTGTGATCAGTGCTGTAACCCCAGCAGGGTAGAGGTAGCGGTGTACAGAGAGTGATCAGTACCCTGTGCTGTAACCCCAGCAGGGTAGAGGTAGCGGTGTACAGAGAGTGATCAGTACCCTGTGCTGTGACCCCAGCAGGGTAGAGGTAGCGGTGTACAGAGAGTGATCAGTACGCTGGGCTGTGACCCCAGCAGGGTAGAGGTAGCGGTGTACAGAGAGTGATCAGCTGTAACCCCAGCAGGGTAGAGGTAGCAGTGTACAGAGAGTGATCAGTACCCTGTGCTGTGACCCCAGCAGGGTAGAGGTAGCGGTGTACAGAGAGTGATCAGTACCCTGTGCTGTGACCCCAGCAGGGTACAGAGAGGTACCCTGTGCTGTGACCCCAGCAGGGTAGAGGTAGCGGTGTACAGAGAGTGATCAGTACCCTGTGCTGTGACCCCAGCAGGGTAGAGGTAGCGGATCAGTACGCTGTGCTGTGACCCCAGCAGGGTAGATCAGTACAGAGAGGCTGTGACCCCAGCAGGGTAGAGGTAGTGTACAGAGAGTGATCAGTACCCTGTGCTGTGAACCCAGCAGGGTAGAGGTAGCGGTGTACAGAGAGTGATCAGTACCCTGTGCTGTGACCCCAGCAGGGTAGAGGTAGCGGTGTACAGAGAGTGATCAGTACCCTGTGCTGTGACCCCAGCAGGGTAGAGGTAGCAGTGTACAGAGAGTGATCAGTACCCTGTGCTGTGACCCCAGCAGGGTAGAGGTAGCAGTGTACAGAGAGTGATCAGTACCCTGTGCTGTGACCCCAGCAGGGTAGAGGTAGCGGTGTACAGAGAGTGATCAGTACCCTGTGCTGTGACCCCAGCAGGGTAGAGGTAGCGGTGTACAGAGAGTGATCAGTACGCTGGGCTGTGACCCCAGCAGGGTAGAGGTAGCGGTGTACAGAGAGTGATCAGTACCCTGTGCTGTGACCCCAGCAGGGTAGAGGTAGCGGTGTACAGAGAGAGTGATCAGTGACCCCAGCCTGTGCTGTGACCCCAGCAGGGTAGAGGTAGCGGTGTACAGAGAGTGATCAGTACCCTGTGCTGTGACCCCAGCAGGGTAGAGGTAGCGGTGTACAGAGAGTGATCACCCTGTGCTGTAACCCCAGCAGGGTAGAGGTAGCGGTGTACAGAGAGTGATCAGTACCCTGTGCTGTGACCCCAGCAGGGTAGAGAGGTGTACAGAGAGTGATCAGTACGCTGGGCTGTGACCCCAGCAGGGTAGATCAGTACAGAGGCTGTGCTGTGACCCCAGCAGGGTAGAGGTAGCGGTGTACAGAGAGTGATCAGTACCCTGTGCTGTGACCCCAGCAGGGTAGAGGTAGCGGTGTACAGAGAGTGATCAGTACGCTGGGCTGTGACCCCAGCAGGGTAGAGGTAGCGGTGTACAGAGAGTGATCAGTACCCTGGGCTGTGACCCCAGCAGGGTAGAGGTAGCGGTGTACAGAGAGTGATCAGTACCCTGTGCTGTGACCCCAGCAGGGTAGAGGTAGCGGTGTACAGAGAGTGATCAGTACCCTGTGCTGTGACCCCAGCAGGGTAGAGGTAGCGGTGTACAGAGAGTGATCAGTACCCTGTGCTGTGACAGGGTCCACCCTGTGCTGTGACCCCAGGGTAGAGGTAGCAGTGTACAGAGAGTGATCAGTACCCTGTGCTGTGACCCCAGCAGGGTAGAGGTAGCGGTGTACAGAGAGTGATCAGTACCCTGGGCTGTGGCTCCAGCAGGCCATCTCTCCAGCGGTCTGGAGACCCACAGGGCCAGTGTGAATCACTCCACTGTTAAACACACTGTCGTTTTACACCTCCTCTGGCCTCCGCTTGGCTGCTGCTCGGTCTGCGATCTCTCTGTTTCTCTTTCACTGTTGTCTCTCTCTCTCCCTCTCTCTTTCCCTGTATGTAGTGTCTCTCACTCGTGGCTCCCACCTCTCTGACTCGCTTTCTCCCCCCGCTTCACTCTTCTACTTCTCTTTCATGTCCCTCTCATTCATGTAGTCACTTTTTTCAGGACCATGGTGCTCAGGTTGTGGTCACGGTCATTCCTTCTGGTGCTTGACCACTATGGTCTTGTGTACCCTATTGTGGAACGAAACGTTACCAATGTTAACCCCCAGGCAACTTACCGTACATAGCCTGGCAGCCACAGCAGAGCATGCGGGTTGGGTAGTTTAATAACAGAGCAGAGATCAGAATCACAGCAGTTACATTTGAGATTTTTGAAAAACAAGCTTGGGGTTGCATGAGAGAGTATTAAAGCCAGATTCTCAATTGGTACGGTTCAAAGGCTCAGGGCTCCAGAGGGAATAAAGACATTGTGGGAAGGTTGGTTTGAGGTTTTATTGGCGTTGGCAGAGGACTGGGCCCCTGTCTGTAACCACAGCTTCACAGCAAAGCAGAGAGACACGCTGATATACAGTATAAGTATATAACGATGCAGTTAGTTGTATGGATTTCTAGGGACACATGCAAATATGTATACGAGTCCTCTTGTTCAGACAAGGAAGTGTCTCGGATTGTGTGTATAATTAGGGAGATGCATAAAATACATCATTTTCTGTGTGTGTGTTTCGTTCAGTATGGGATTCAGATTTTGTATGCGTTTTGTATGAGAAAGTGAGCTCAGCAGCTGTGGAGTGACTAGCCTTAACTTGGCAGAATGTCAGAGGTGTGTGTGTGTGTGTGTGTGTGTGTGTGTGTGTGTGTGTGTGTGTGTATGATATGATTGCATGGGTCTGTGTGTTGGATGGAAGCCTGCAGACCTGAAGGAAATCAAACAATGTGCCAAGATAGGCAAACAGAGATTCCCTCCCTGAGTCTGAGTGTGGGGGGAGGACAGACACACACAGTGTCTCCTCCAATGGGCTGTGGTGGAAGACTGGAGCTCGCTCTCAGGATAGTATACTTAACCGCTGCGTGGGCTAGTTTTAATAAAGGCAACAATCTCCTCTGAAACGATTAGCCAAACCAAGCTAGCCCTTCGCTGTACATGCTGTGCCTGTCTCTAGCTCCATGAATGTAACCGTGAACTGTTTCACCTCTCCTCCTAAATCACCTACCCAGCCCTCTGACTCTGTGTGGTTTTAACAGGGACATTCCAGCTACATCACACATCTTGACTGGTCCCCCGACAACAAGTTCATCATGTCCAACTCAGGAGACTACGAGATCCTCTACTGTGCGTAAACACACCTTCGAATGAGTCTCATGCCGTTAGTAAGGCCGCAGCAGCAGCTTCATTGATGGAGAATGGGGCTAAATTACTGATCCACGTAGGGATGTTTAGCAATCAGACAAATGTATAACAACCTACTGCTGTGGTGAAGTGTTCCCCTTAACCTAAGCCCCGGTTCTCTCCTCTTTGCAGGGGACATTCCAAACGGCTGCAAGTACATCCGTAACCGTTCTGAGTGTAAGGACATCGACTGGACCACCTATACCTGTGTGCTGGGCTACCATGTCTTCGGTCAGTATGGACTCGGGCAATAGGGATATGGCAGGAATGCTTTTGGCTCTGTTCGTGGCTGTGCTATGCCGGATCTGTGTAGACTGTGTGTTTTTATGCTCACTGCTGTGGGTGTATAAAGCCTCTGTGGGTGTAAGACCTGCTACTGAACAGAAAGTGCGGTCTGGGACTCGTTCCTACGCACTCTTGACTTTCTGCCTTCTGTTTTCTTTTTCTTCCTCCTCCCTCATTCATCCTGTCTTCCTCTGCTCTCTTTCTCGATCTTTAAAAAAAAAATATATTTTTTTACATTCGTATTACGCAAGTTTGTAACGGCGCCTAACAGCCAACGCATGTCCTTCCCATTTGAACTCTGCTACCCGAATTGACCCTGCTCTGTTTCCCTACTGGTTTCGTCCCACTGCAGTACGGCATGTCGTGGTATCTGCAGTGTTTCCCCACATCCTTCTCCGTCTCCCTCCCTCTTTCTTTGTTCTCCCTCTGTCCATCTCTTTCTATCGCTCCCCCGCCCCGTTCTTCTCTCACTGTCTCGGGAGGGACAGGTCCAGGAAAACATAGAGCCCCCGACTCCACATATTTTAGTTCTTTAGGGGGCTGGAAAAATAGTTCTCTCTCTCTCTCTCTCTCTCTCTCTCTCTCTCTCTCTCTCTCGACTTTCAGATTCCTCAGTTCTCAGCCAGTAGATTGTCCCTCGCTTAGGCTGGAACTGATCAGACCCAGGAGAGTAGAGATTTTCTATGTGCGTGAAGGGATCACTCTTTATTTCTATGTGCCTGTATCTCCCTGTGAGAGAGAGAGAAGGTAAGATAGGGGGTGTGTACTGTGCACGTTAGCGTGGATGAAGGCCTCTATGGTGTTGGTCTGCCCCCTGGTGGTATGTCTTTTTGACTCTGCTTCACGTACTCAAACATGTGCATAGGACACTAAGTCAAATCAAATTGGTTGTGGACACTTATTCTGCAGATGATATCGCGGGTGTTGTGAAGTGTCTTCCGACAGTGTGATAATAAAAGTTATACCTAACAATACAAAACAATACACGCTAATCCCCCAAAATGTAAGAAAAGAAATAAGAAATATACTGATATCGAAATGAGCCATGTCAAAGTCCTGAAGTATAAATGTATATGATGGTGTGTGTATAGACAGTGGGGACAGTACATGAATAGAACATCTGTGTACAGCAGTAGTTATATAGGGTAACACTAGACTAGAATACAGTATCTACATATAAAGTGGGTAAAACAGTATGTAAACACTATCAAAGTGACCCGCGTTCAATGACTATGTACATATGGGAACAGTCTCTAAGGTGCATGGTAGAGTACCGGTTGATAGCTGGCTAGTAACAGAGGCTAAAGTTCAGGGCAGGTTCCACTGCTATGATAGCGGGGCAAAACAACCAGTGTGTGTGTGTCTTCCAGGAGTGTGGCCTGAGGGTTCCGATGGTACAGACATCAACGCTCTGATCAGGTCCCACAACAGGAAGGTGATCGCTCTGGCTGATGACTTCTGCAAAGTGCACCTCTTCCAGTACCCCTGCGCCAGACCCAAGGTAAGCCTGGCCCCTAAGCACTCTAGTCCCCGTACTGCTCAACAGTACTGTCCCGGTATACATCTGTGGAGGCTTGCTGAGGGGAGGACGGCTCATAATAATGGCTGGAACAGAGCGAATGGCATCAAATCATGGAAACCATGTGTTTGATATCATTTATTCCATTCCACTCCGGCCATTACGACAAGCCCGTTCTCCCCAATTAAGGTACCACCAACCTCCTGTGGTAAACATACTGTATGTAGTATAGCCTACTGTAATATTGGCTTCAAATCCTAATATATCTCCTTCCTCCGCAGGCACCTAGCCACAAATACAGCGCCCACAGCAGTCACGTGACCAATGTGACCTTCATGCACAACGACAGTCACCTGGTGTCCACGGGCGGGAAGGATACCAGTGTCATGCAGTGGCGTCTGGTGGAGAAGACCCCCTCATTGGTCCCCAGTGACTCCTCCCTCTCTCTAGGGGAGGGGCTCCTACATAACTCCATCCTCCGTGCTGCCATCCCAGCGGTGCCTCTGACGCCCACCGAGCCGGCCGCACCGCCAACCCCTACCCCGCCCACCGTCCTCGACCTGACCTCTGACCCCACAGCGGCGCACTGCGGGGGAGTGACTCTGTCACACCTCCCCCCACGCCAACCTCCCCCACGACCAACGGACGGCAGGAGAGCTCCCCGGAAACCCCTCCCCGCCGAGCTAACCCCGCCCCTCTGACAGCACGCTGAGCCTCAAGGACAGCCTGGAACCCAGCGACGACACGGCCACGCCTAGCGACGAGGGCCGCCCTTTCACCCCACCCTCGTGAAGAGCCTCAGTTGTGATGCAGCCCAGCGCTCCTCTCTCCTGCTCAGCACCCCCCTGGAGGTGCCTCGATGTCGCTGCGTCTCTCGGGCGGATTCCATCTCTGTTCAGGTCTCTTTTTGTTTTCAGTTTTAGTTTTGTCTTTGTGCTCTTCTTTTTGTTTCTTTCTGATGCCTGCGTTATTCGGAGAAGAGTGGCGGATGTACGTGAGACAAGGCAGTGATGTTAGTGGCTTATGTTGTTTTTTAAAGATGATCACCCGACGTTGTGAGAGCGTGAGGAGAGAATGTTGTGGTTGTTCGGGTTCATACGGTTAAGTCGTGTCTGCTAATGCTCACTCCTCAGTCCAGCCCTTATTCAATATTGATCACGTGTCTAGGCTATGTTGCCATAGAAACGTATATAGTCATCTGATCCTTACTCGATAATGCAACAACCTGCAATAACACACCATAGCATCATTTGCGACCACACACAACCAGTAACACACCATCACATACAGCTGATGACAACATACTCCATCACTCCGGGCTTTCAAACAGGTGTGTGTGTGTGGGGGGGGTTAAGGTTAGAATTAGTGTCAGGGTTAGAATTAGGTTTAGGGTTAGCAGCTAGGGTTAGGTTTAGGGTTAAGGTAAGGGTACAGGTTAGGGGTTAAGGAAAATTGGATTTTGAATGGGACTTAATTGTATGTCCCCACAAGGTTAGCTGCGCAAGACTTGCGCGTGTATGTGTGTGTGTGTGTGTGTGTGTGGGCTGACATGCATGCAGACTGCCTTTCCATGGCAATAAGCTGTTCTCTCTACCAGAGTCCCTGCAGGGAACTCATCCATCCAGCCTCGTTGTAACGGCCAGAAAGGTTCATAATGAGCCATAGGATATCCTGTGGCCATGGACACAATGACCGCACTGAACCACCAGCGACTCTCACCTGCTCGCCCTACAATAACATGCTACCATTTTCTCTGTTTATTTCTATTTCCCTTTTGGATGTATACCTTTTAAAATCTTATTCTGGGGACTGTTCCTTCTCTGCTGGAATGGACTGAGATGTTTTTAAGAAGAAAAAAAAGAATATAAACAAAAATAAAAAAAGAGTCTTAAGTTTCTGCGAGCCACCGTTTTATACATTTGTGTCATTCTGGCTCATCCCCCCCCTTTCTGCAGAAATCAGGACTAGATCACTCTCACAGGAATACACAGCCAGCAGAGGGAGGCAGAGAGCTCCCTCTGTCTTCTACACAGCCCCTCTCTCCTACACAGCCCCCTCTGTCTTCTACACAGCCCCCTCTGTCTACTACACAGCCCCCTCTGTCTCTGTCTACACAGCCCCCTCTGTCTTCTACACAGCCCCTGTATCTTCTGTCTTCTACACAGCCCCCTCTGTCTTCTACACAGTCTCCTACACAGCCCCCTCTGTCCTACACCCCTCTGTCTACTACACAGCCCCCTCTGTCTCCTACACAGCCCCCTCTGTCTCCTACACCCCTCTGTCTCCTACACAGCCCCCTCTGTCTTCTACACAGCCCCCTCTGTCTTCTACACAGCCCCCTCTGTCTTCTACACAGCCCCCTCTGTCTTCTGCACAGCCCCCCCTCTGTATCTTCTACAGAGCCCCCTCTGTCTTCTACACAGCCCCCCTCTGTCTCCTACACAGCCCCCTCTGTCTTCTACACAGCCCCCTCTGTCTTCTACACAGCCCTCTGTCTTCTACACAGCCCCCTCTGTCTTCTGCACAGCCCCCTCTGTCTTCTGCACAGCCTACACAGCCCCTCTGTCTTTCTGTCTTCTACACAGCCCCCTGTCTTCTGTCTGTCCTACACAGCCCCCCCTCTACACAGTCTGTCCTACACAGCCCCTCTGTCTCCTACACAGCCCCCTCTGTCTCCTACACAGCCCCCTCTATCTCCCTTCAGTGGGAATGTGCTGGTACATTTAGAGAGAGAGCGAGACTCTTCTGTTTATCGGCTGGAAGTAGAGGATAGAGAATTGAGAGATTGTCTTTTAATTGTCCATCCGTGACTAGGGAGAGAAAGTGGAGGCTTTCTATAGCAAGGAAGGTTGAAGGACGATAGAAGGGATACTCATGACTAAGGCATATGAGGCAATGCACAGTAATGTATAGTAATTTTCCAGGTGTAAAAAGGTATGTGGTGTAGAAAGGTGTAGTTGTAGTGAACACGGGACTGTGGAGCTAAAAGTGCCTGTCGGTGATATTGTCCTAAGGTCGGTAATGTGGCATTGACAGGGTTGTAGTGGTAGAGGTAGAGACATTATCAATCATAGTGAAAGTGCACGAGGGCATGGTTGTGTCAATGTTATACTGATGTTATTCTAGCGTTGGCCTCAGAAATGTAGCCTTCCAGCTGGCCCACAAAGAACCTCTTTCTCTTTTTATATTAGGAGCGTTTTCAGATTTGTTTTGTTCTTGCAAATCAACTGGGTTTCTCCCCTTCTTGGGAATGCTTTACTATAGGTAGACTTTCTCTGTAGTTTGTCCTGTCGTTTTTTCCCCTCCTGTGGTTCTGTAGTTGTAGTGAACATGGGATTTCCGTCCCAGAATGCTGAGTGGACGGAACGTGAACACACTTTTTGAATCCCGTACAATGTCAGTCAATCTATAAACTAACTCGTACCTTACAATATCTGGAGTCCTTCCGGAACGCTAGAAAGCAGTTTTCCCGGGTGGTGGTGGTGGGGGGTGTGTGTGTGTGGGGGGGGGGGGGGGGGGGCATGTGGTCTTGCTAGATCTTCCCCTCCCATACTCAATCATTTTGTACTTTCAGTTGTGGCTACTTTATGTATATAATGGTATGCCTGTGTGTATATATCTGGTCTCTTCATCTTGAGATATAGATAGACCCTTTGAACCATTTTTTCATTGCTTTCTTTTACCACTAGGGGGCACACTCCTCCAGCTCATCCACGTACAATACCGTGTGAAATAATGTCTCTCCGCATAATGTGCTCTTCTTACCATGACACGTTGTTATGGTGGGGGACAGTGGACCGGCTTTCTGTCACTTTTGTTTTTACAGCGTTTTCATGGCCAATCACCTCGCCCATCTAGTTGGTGGTCTGCCAATCGGAGGCCTACAGCCGTTATGTACTGAGTGTTGCTTTGACGAATGGCCACATTGAGAGGGGGTTCGGGGGTGGGGGTTTGGTAGGTTTTGCCTGTGTTGGTTAAAGGGAGGCGAAATGTTTTTTAAGATAGGGCGGATTAGTACGGTGTGGAGGATTTGGACTGGGCCCTGACAAGGATCTAAGGATTTTGAGAGGTAGAGGGCCATTATTTCTATTCAACCATATTTTTTTAGGGGAAGTTTTTCTGAAGGGCTTGTATAGAATCATGTTTTTATTAGTTAGATGGCTAGTATCCAAAACTCACAAAGGAAAAAGGGAAGGGGAGAAGTGAGTTGAAAACATAAAGCTCCTTGACTGGTCTGAAACCTCAGCCTTGTGAATGAATGTCTACGTGTCCTGGGGCGGGGATGGGGGAGGTCGGGAGATGGGTACGCTGGGGTTGTCTCACCAACACTCCTTGAACAAAACAGCTGTGACACCGTGGTTGGAATGGGGAGGGCATAAAGGAGTGTGGGGAGGGGGGAAGCACAGACATGTACAACCTTTTGTGATGTTCAAAATAAACATGGTTATGACCATGCACGATGACGGGGATACTGATGAAATGTTGAAATGATTTGATGGTGATGAGATGCTGTATGAATGACAACAACAACAAAAACATGTTTCACACAATCTGTCTCTAGAAAAATACTGAAGATAAAAAATAAAAAAATGCAAATAAACATTTTAAAACAGAGAGAAGCTTTTATGTTTGAGTATTTCCACTGATCTATGTGTTGATCTTGGTCTGAATGTTTTGTGGTATGAAAGGGTTCGCTTCAATACATCATTTCAGTTTACATTGAGTCACTGTTGTGTTTTCAGGAACATTGAGTTGTCGTCGGAGCGTGACAAAGTCCACCTTTAATCCTTCCTCAAACATCTCTATGTCCCTGAAACAGGCTCAGGGACATAGATGTTAGAGGAAGGATTAAATGTGGACTTTGTCATCCTCCTCAAACAACTGTGACTCAATGTCCCTGAAACAGGCTCAGGGACATAGATGTTAGAGGAAGGATTAAATGTGGACTTTGTCACGCTCTGACGACAACTCACTGATCCTGAAAACACAACTGTGACGAGATTGTTTTGTGTCAATCTGAATCCTCTGATACCTCACCTGCTGAGTGTGTATGTGGGCATGCGTCCATGTGTATGTCTGTATAGTGGACGGTCTTCCCTAGTCAATTCTGGACCTTTCAGTCTCTAGTTGTGTCCGTTAAGTGGACAGTTCTCTGGCTGTGGTATTAGACTGTGGGTAAACAGAGGTCTCTGTGGTATTAGACATTGTGAGTAAACAGTGGACAGAGGTCTCTGTGGTATTAGACATTGTGAGTAAACAGTGGACAGAGGTCTCTGTGGTATTAGGTATTCTCTGTGGTATTAGACATTGTGAGTAAACAGTGGACAGAGGTCTCTGTGGTATTAGACATTGTGAGTAAACAGTGGACAGAGGTCTCTGTGGTATTAGACATTGTGAGTAAACAGTGGACAGAGGTCTCTGTGGTATTAGACATTGTGAGTAAACAGTGGACAGAGGTCTCTGTGGTATTAGACATTGTGAGTAAACAGTGGACAGAGGTCTCTGTGGTATTAGACATTGTGAGTAAACAGTGGACAGAGGTCTCTGTGGTATTAGACATTGTGAGTAAACAGTGGACAGAGGTCTCTGTGGTATTAGACATTGTGAGTAAAAACAGTGGACAGAGGTCTCTGTGGTATTAGACATTGTGAGTAAACAGTGGACAGAGGTCTCTGTGGTATTAGACATTGTGAGTAAACAGTGGACAGAGGTCTCTGTGGTATTAGACATTGTGAGTAAACAGTGGACAGACAGTATTAGACATTGTGAGTAAACAGTGGACAGAGGTCTCTGTGGTATTAGACTGTGGTATTAGACATTGTGTAAACAGTGGAAACAGTGGACAGAGGTCTCTGTGGTATTAGACATTGTGAGTAAACAGTGGACAGAGGTCTCTGTGGTATTAGACATTGTGAGTAAACAGTGGACAGAGGTCTCTGTGGTATTAGACATTGTGAGTAAACAGTGGACAGAGGTCTCTGTGGTATTAGACATTGTGAGTAAACAGTGGACAGAGGTCTCTGTGGTATTAGACAAGTGGACAGAGGTCTCTGTGGTATTAGACATTGTGAGTAAACAGTGGACAGAGGTCTCTGTGGTATTAGACATTGTGAGTAAACAGTGGACAGAGGTCTCTGTGGTATTAGACATTGTGAGTAAACAGTGGACAGAGGTCTCTGGCCGTGGTATTAGACATTGTGAGTAAACAGTAGACAGAGGTCTTTGTGGTATTAGACATTGTGAGTAAACAGTGGACAGAGGTCTCTGTGGTATTAGACATTGTGAGTAAACAGTGGACAGAGGTCTCTGTGGTATTAGACATTGTAGACATTGTGAAACAGTGGACAGAGGTCTCTGTGGTATTAGTGGACAAGTGGACAGAGGTCTCTGTGGTATTAGACATTGTGACAGTAAACAGTGGAAAGAGGTCTCTGTGGTATTAGACATTGTGAGTAAACAGTGGACAGAGGTCTCTGTGGTATTAGACATTGTGAGTAAACAGTGGACAGAGGTCTCTGTGGTATTAGACATTGTGAGTAAACAGTGGACAGAGGTCTCTGTGGTATTAGACATTGTGAGTAAACAGTGGACAGAGGTCTCTGTGGTATTAGACATTGTGAGTAAACAGTGGACAGAGGTCTCTGTATTGGTATTTGAGTAAACAGTGGACATTGTGACATTGTGAAACAGTGGACAGAGGTCTCTGTGGTATTAGACATTGTGAGTAAACAGTGGACAGAGTAAACAGTGGACAGACAGAGGTCTCTGTGGTATTAGACATTGTGAGTAAACAGTGGTATTAGACATTGTGAGTAAACAGTGGACAGAGGTCTCTGTGGTATTAGACAAGTGGACAGAGGTCTCTGTGGTATTAGACATTGTGAGTAAACAGTAGACAGAGGTCTCTGTGGTATTAGACATTGTGAGTAAACAGTGGACAGAGGTCTCTGTGGTATTAGACATTGTGAGTAAACAGTGGACAGAGGTCTCTGTGGTATTAGACATTGTGAGTAAACAGTGGACAGAGGTCTCTGTGGTATTAGACATTGTGAGTAAACAGTAGACAGAGGTCTCTGTGGTATTAGACATTGTGAGTAAACAGTGGAGGTCTCTGTGGTATTAGACAGAGGTGGACAGAGGTCTCTGTGGTATTAGACATTGTGAGTAAACAGTGGACAGAGGTCTCTGTGGTATTAGACATTGTGAGTAAACAGTGGACAGAGGTCTCTGTGGTATTAGACATTGTGAGTAAACAGTGGACAGAGATCTCTGTGGTATTAGACTGTAGGTAACAAAAAGACCCACAGACTGCCAGGCACACACACACACACATACACACAGGAGAAAATTCTGTCCGTCTGTATCGCAAAGGGAAAAATGCAACAGTGTCCCTATGAGCAGCATGATTCAGCATCCCACATTTGAAAGAACAACTTGAGTAAAGTGACCCTGTAAGTCCTGCTTGAATAGTTCTCTATGCTTCACAAAACACTGATGAAATGATGTATACTGTAGCAGCATTTCAGACTCGAGATGGGTGGTTACAATTGCGTAGGACTTTATTTCATGTGACTTTACATCCAATTAAAGTTATTTTTGTCGCGTTGTTTATACAAACGCATTCAATCACCAAGTGCTAAACAGCAAGTCGCTGTCGGCTGATATCACAGCCCTTCGTCCTCTGCCTGTCCTGGGCCGTGGAGTTAGTGTCCCCTGGAATCAGCTCTAGGCATTGCAGCGGTCCTTATAGCAGCACTTCCAGCCTGATCGAGAGCAGAACTCCAGCCGAGCACAGCCCTTCTCCCCAGTCTCTGTAGAGGAGACACAAAACATTAGGAGATGTCGTAGGATGAAGGTCTCTATCAGAAGATTTACTAGGACCAAGGATTTCCCTCTCACAAACCGTTTTATTCAATAAGACGTATTGTTAGGCTACGGATTTGATGACTTTATGTTTTTGTATCCCAATTGAATAATTCATTATTGTGTCACTGAATTTGATATGGTCAGAAGCCCATAATTGGATGTTGCCCTGTTGAAGGTCCAAACGTTGTGTTAACTGTTGCATCATGCAATCCAACGTAATCATGGGCATATCTGACAGTTAATGTCATCGATCAGCCAATTGATCCAAAGAACCAGCCTTGCCAAGAACAAGTCATATTGCTCAGTCCTGGGCTGTCTGAAAACGTGACTAGCTGTCAAATCCTTGTTTCCTCCGTCCTCGTTTCCGAATTGCTCGCCTCCCTTTCGAAAAGGTTATTGGTGAAGGAAAGTCCGAGGGGAGGGCCCATTTTCTCCTCTCCAATGAGCCGATGAGAGAGAGAGATGAACACGGCGCTTGTGTAGCAGGAGACAAGTGAAGGACTATTGCTGGTGATACTCACTCCTGGTGTAGCAGGCCTGCTGTGTTTTGCTTGAGCACTGTAGGAGCTGGTTCCTCAGCATCAGGAAGTCCTCACCGTAACATTCAATGTTGTAGTCGGCTATGGCAAGAGAAGGGAAGAGGGAAGAGGGTCAGGGTTATGTCATCAATGACCAAGGTATGTTTTGGGCTGGTTCACAGATCACTGGAGACAACAAACGTAATGGCATGATGATGTGGTCTGAGGAAGTACGTCAATCCCTTGCCAGCACAGTTATGAATGATGCAGAGCAGGAATTCAGTAATGTGAGTGTGCATGCGAGCTGCTGTATGTGTGTGTGTGTGTGTGTGTGTGTGTGTCTGTGTGTCTTTACAGAAGAAAGGAGACCTAAGGGAGTGTAAAAGCCACCTCAGGATAATGTTGGACAACACCAGGAAGTGTTCAATCACATCTTCCTATACTATAGGATGGCGGTGGATGAAAAACAGAATATTAGGCCCGGTTTGAGAAGTACAGAGTTGGATAGGTTACTTTCTAAATGTTATCCGTTAGTTACCTGTCCAAAATTGTAATCAGTAACGTCACTTTTAGATTGCCCAGACTCAGTAACGTAATCTGATTACATTAAGTTACTTTTAGATTACTTTCCCCTTAAGCGGCATTAGAAGAAGACAATGTATGTTACCAATTGAACGACATCTACTGCAGAATAAATCAATGTTAAAGTTTACATAGCTGGCAATATAGATGTTAAATTTGACTTTATTGGTTGGTAATTTAGGCGTCTTCAAATCCATAACTTTCTACTACATATAATAATATGATTACATTATATATTCACATTAAAAGCCAATCAGAATCCCAGTCATTCCACTAAATGTTATACCCTTTGATCTTCAAGAATAGGGCTTAGCCAAATTGTTTAACCTGAGCATAACCTCAAAACTAAGGACTTATTAGCCAGCCCTATTCTGTTGTTTATGATGTTGTCATGGAGGACTGATTGGGCTCATTGATTCGAGTTGAAAAATAAATGCTGCGCTCATGGAATGGCATACTTTGAGCACTACTGAAAAGTGCTATTTACATATGAAAAGTGAATGTCATATGCTACATTTGCTGAAGGCCTATTGTTGACCTTTTTGTTGGTGACACTTTGATATCTTGACAATATGCAGCTGTTTAAAGGGCAAATCCACAGATAAAACAAAACGGTTTCCCCGCCTCTGTTTTGGTAAAGAGTGATGGGCCTGGAGAAATGTAACCACTCTCGGATTAACAGACAGAGCTATAGATGCAAGGACTGACCATCCATGATATCACAATTATTATTTAAACCATGTTATGAGGCTATACAGTGTTTGTTTACATTCACAATGTTTACAAACATTGGAGTTAAACAGGCTTATATTTTGGGTTCTCATGGAGCGTGACAGATGAACTAAGCTCATAAGACATAAATGATATTCAAGAATCAATGGATATATATATATATAATTGATAAGTCCAAAAATGGATGTAGCAACTACAGATTGTCTTTTGAGCATGTGTCCATTACGTCTATGGATTTTATTTTTTACCAGCCTGAATTAAAATGAGAAATAAAATACCTACTTTTCCCCCATAGGATGGGATCCGCACTACGCAGCTGTCGAAGAGCGCATTTTTCACTGGCTGTCCACTGGTTTCAAAAACAATGATTTATAGGCAGCTTAAACGTTTTGATTTTCAACTATTGTTGGGTTCAAATACACATTTCAATTTGTGAACAGCCATCCACAACCACAATCCGTAAGGCGCAAATAGCTAAATGAGAGTAGCAGTGTGATTAACAATCACATCAATGCGCTAAGTAGATATGAATAATAAGTGATATCCGTATCGCCGTAGACTACACCACTGGTGTCATCCTTTACCAAGCGTTTATTCAAGTTGGATCATCTTTGGATAACGACAGCAGTCGCACTATTGGAAGACATAGCTTGGATTTTGCTCTTTTCCCACGATCCATCAAGCACATTTGGTGTGTCATCGTAGTGGTGTCTGATTTGTGGTCTCTGAGTCACTCAGGTGGAACAAATTTAAATTTGCGCCTTTTTTTCAATGCTGATTTGAATGTCCTTGAGAAAACAGAAGTGCCCGATTTTTTTCCCCCGCAAACATCCTTTGTGAATGTAAAAGTAATTATCTAGTTTTTCAAAAGTATCTGTAATCTTAATTACAATATTTTTGCTGGTAATGTAAGGGATTACAGGTACCCTTACATGTAACAGATTACTCCCCAACACTGGAGAAGTGGTAGGTCTTTCAGAGACCAAATTGCCAACCTCAGGATTATCATATAACAATCCATACATTGGAACTTTGAGAAAGCTTTCAAGCCTTCAAGAACACCTACCATGCAAAGATTTTTACTGAAGAATGTGTCCGTTTTTTATGATTGTGTTTCGCTTTTCATCTATTGCTGTGAATAATTACGTGTATTTTAATGTGTATATGGATGTGTAGTTTGTCTGTATTGTATTTTGATGTACTAAACAGGGCTCATCTGGAAAAGAGAACATTGGTCTTAGCATTTACTTATACTGTCAGAAACATTTTAAAAAAGATCACCTTTCTGGTAATTTTTTTTGTTAGAAATTACTGAGGTGTAGTCACTTTTGAGGACACAATCTCAAGTACACTATACAAATATGAAATAATGAAAAATCATGTATTTTTTCATTTTCAATAAAAGTGTGTGAATAGGGATTGAAATGCTTTCTAAATATAGTATCAATTATAATGACTTACTATAAGACTGCATCTTTCTTATGACTGTAAAATAAATATGATCATACTTGGTGACAGTACAAAATTGGGATCATTTCATATAACTGACGGGCAGAGTGAGTTCTACCCAACGAACTCTGTGCGACGCAGAGACGCCGCTCAAATGCCTGCTGACTCGTTGCAACTTCAGCTTTAAGCACAAAGTGATCGTCCCTCTGTGACCATGAGAAAGTGGTCTTTTTTTCAATTCGACACAATGACTTGATATTTTTTTTCATGTTGAGAGCTCTAAATCCGTCTGGTTGCATAAGGCACGACATATCACATTTTCTGGCCGATCCAGACAAAGGATCGAACTTCTCTGGCGATGTTCCCAGCCAGAGAAGCTCGATCCTTTGTCTGGATCGGCCAGAAAATGTGATATGTCGTGCCTTATGCAAAAGGAGGTGTCAAATTTCACATACTGCATTTCAGCTGAGAGCTGAGAGCGGCATGTGAAGTGGGACAACCAAAGATTTCATGAAGTGCACAGCAATGGATGCTGCGCCGTTCACAGAGCGCAACAATTGGCGTCAGAACCCGTCCAGAACCGCTCAAACATTCACCAACCACTGTCTCGAAAACTTACTTAGAATCCATTGGACAGAGGCCATCAGCAACATTTGACAGTGGCAGATCAAAAACAAGAACCTATTGAAGCACAAATGAAGAGGAGGAAGTGGTGCATTTTAGGCAACGCTCTAAGAAGAAACGTGTATCACGTGGATCAACAAACAGACACTTACCTTTAGCCCACAAGTTAAATGCAAGACCACCTTTATCTACTCCTCCACCTGCATCCTCACAGAGCAAGGAATTAAGATAGAGTGACTGTGAGATAGAAAGGGGTTGGAAGCAGTTTGTCTGTGAGATAGAAAGGGGTTGGAAGCAGTTTGTCTGTGAGATAGAAAGGGGTTGGAAGCAGTTTGTCTGTGAGATAGAAAGGGGTTGGAAGCAGTTTGTCTGTGAGATAGAAAGGGGTTGGAAGCAGTTTGTCTGTGAGATAGAAAGGGGTTGGAAGCAGTTTGTCTGTGAGATAGAAAGGGGTTGGAAGCAGTTTGTCTGTGAGATAGAAAGGGGTTGAAAGAAGTTTGTCTGTGAGATAGAAAGGGGTTGGAAGCAGTTCGTTGAGGACCTATGTTCGGCAAGGAACTCAACGCACCAAGTGAAGTAAGTAAGCGTGACGTACCTGTGCACAGAGGGAGCAGCAGAAGCAGGACCAGGTAGGCTCTCATTGTTGGTCTCAGTCGAAGACTTCTCTTAGCAGCGGATAAGTCTGAGGTTCAAAGTGTTGGAGGGGCAGAGAGCCCCTCTGCTTTTATACTGTGTCGTGTGCTCAGACAGGAACACACACACCCACACAATGACAGGCACGGCATACACTCTGTGTTGACAAGGGTGGATTTCAGGGTTAAAGAATGGTGTCTAAAATGTCTTCCATATAAGGGAATGGTGTCTTATGTCATCCCATGACTGTGGCATTATCAGTGGGAGTCTTGGAGCACTCCAATAACACTTCACCTCTGTTGGCTGACAAAGCTCACTGTTGACAGGAAACACTTTATTAATAATGTTCATGAATAAACAATACACCATTCATAACACACGAATAAATGTTATTCATAATCACACAAGTATTTAAATGTATTTATACACATTTATGAGCATGATCATTCAGAAGCATTTAGAACGAGTCATACAGAATGTGTAAATGATCACCTTTTTCTGTTTAGTTTCAGTCGCCGTTGAGAAACACAGCAAGAAAATATGACAAATGATGTGTGAGGGAACAGCCGGATCAAGTGGTCCGACTGCGCTCTCTCCTGGAGGTGGGCCACAGTACAGGCACTACTGATGAGCCCCCCGGAGGCCAATTGACTGGTTGTTTGTGCTCTCTTAAGGACCTGACTGAAGGGGCAGAGGGGGAAAGAGTTGAAAGAAGAACTCCCAATACAGTTTCCTTCTTTTTGTTGAAGTCACGTCTCTGCGTCTCATTTGGTGCTGTCCCGCCTAGGATTTCGTCAGTGAATAGGTACGGCCTTTCACAGATGTTATATAGGATGTTATATTCCGTTCACATATACCCCAAAAATATACATCCATATAGACAATATACATCCATTGTGTTAATAATAGATAGTGAGACATATGGATGCTTTAGCAATGTCTCCTCGAGAAAAAATACATCTTGTAAATCTACAAAACTTTATCACCAACATCATGAACCAATGAGACTTTAGCAGGGCATATCTTTAGTGGCTCAGCATTGCGGCCGCTGTCACTCACACAGGGACAGAGGTAGGGCAACAATGGCTCTTTAAACTTGTCCCTGAATGTATAGATGAGTGACATGTCAGTGGGGTCATAGAAAGTCACCTCTCCTGCATCATAGTCTGGAATTACCATTCCAGTGTTTTACTTGCTATATTGTATTATTTTGCCACCATGGCCTTTTTTTGCCTTTACCTCCCTTATCTCACCTCATTTGCTCACATCGTATATAGACTTGTTTATACTGTATTATTGACTGTATGTTTGTTTTACTCCATGTGTAACTCTGTGTCGTTGTATGTGTCGAACTGCTTTGCTTTATCTTGGCCAGGTCGCAGTTGTAAATGAGAACTTGTTCTCAACTTGCCTACCTGGTTAAATAAAGGTGAAATAAATAAATAAATAGTCCAGACACACTCTGACCCTCCTGGGCCTCCTCTTCAGAGTGAGACGGGTCCAGGGCATGGTGCAGGTGCTGTACTGGCCGCTGTCCCTCAGGGACAGGGCCCAGAACCCGTGGGCAGGGTTCACACCCAGGACCCCTTTCCTACTCACACTCTCTCTAAGGACCCCCAGGTCCCATCTGGTCTTACCCGCCACCTCCACCTCTTGTGGTGGATATTATAAAATAAGGATTTGGACATGTCTTCATGGTTTCTGTTCATGGACAGAACACAGGTGCAGCTGGTTTGCAGCACAGGATGATACTCCCAAGAACGGGATTATAATAGGACAGTTTCACAAGGTTAGTCACATCCTCAGTTATGGGGACACATACAATTAAAATGTCCCATTACAATCCTCCCTGTAGTTAATTCCTTAACAATACATTTAAAAAAATGTAAATGTAGCAATTATTCTATGTAAATCTCATCCGTTGTGAAACGGAGTTTAATACCTTCAACCTTTCACACATCATGTTCAGTTCTAACTTGCCCGTTTCTGCTAAGGATTAGGTCAAACAAAGACAGCAAAGTGCATCCTTTCTCAGCAAGTAATTGCTCTCAGAGTGTGTTTGCTTAGGAGAGAAACACCTGGCCACCACAGAGTCTGGATGTTCAGCCAATATTCCACTCCCACTGAGACAACCTTGTGAGAGCAAACCTCTGTCGACAACAAGCGCATTTCTAAGTATGCTACAGGTCAAACATTACGGTCTTCGGCATTAAAGTGTAGCTCAGCTGAGCACATAAACCATGTTTTGGTCCCCCAGGTAAATAGGGGTAAGCAGTAAGGTCCCCCAGGTAAATAGGGGTAAGCATTATGGTCCCCCAGTTAAATAGGCGTAAGCAGTATGGTCCCCCAGGTAAATAGGGGTAAGCAGTATGGTCCCCCAGTTAAATAGGGGTAAGCATTATGGTCCCCCAGTTAAATAGGGGTAAGCATTATGGTCCTCCAGTTAAATAGGGGTAAGCAGTATGGTCCCCCAGTTAAATAGGGGTAAGCATTATGGTCCTCCAGTTAAATAGGGGTAAGCATTATGGTCCTCCAGTTAAATAGGGGTAAGCATTATGGTCCTCCAGTTAAATAGGGGTAAGCATTATGGTCCCCCAGTTAAATAGGGGTAAGCAGTATGGTCCCCCAGTTAAATAGGGGTAAGCTGTATGGTCCCCCAGTTAAATAGGGGTAAGCATTATGGTCCTCCAGTTAAATAGGGGTAAGCATTATGGTCCTCCAGTTAAATAGGGGTAAGCATTATGGTCCTCCAGTTAAATATTGGTAAGCAGTATGGTCCCCCAGTTAAATAGGGGTAAGCATTATGGTCCTCCAGTTAAATAGGGGTAAGCATTATGGTCCTCCAGTTAAATAGGGGTAAGCATTATGGTCCTCCAGTTAAATAGGGGTAAGCATTATGGTCCTCCAGTTAAATAGGGGTAAGCATTATGGTCCTCCAGTTAAATAGGGGTAAGCAGTATGGTCCCCCAGGTAAATAGGGGTAAGCATTATGGTCCCCCAGTTAAATAGGGGTAAGCATTATGGTCCTTCAGGTAAATAGGGGTAAGCAGTATGGTCCTCCAGTTAAATAGGGGTAAGCATTATGGTCCTCCAGTTAAATAGGGGTAAGCATTATGGTCCTCCAGTTAAATAGGGGTAAGCATTATGGTCCTCCAGTTAAATAGGGGTAAGCAGTATGGTCCCCCAGGTAAATAGGGGTAAGCATTATGGTCCCCCAGTTAAATAGGGGTAAGCATTATGGTCCTTCAGGTAAATAGGGGTAAGCAGTATGGTCCCCCAGGTAAATAGGGGTAAGCAGTATGATTACAAATCCAATAATGTCCTTGAGGTGGTCTTACTGAACATTTCCCAGCTGCTGTTGCAAAATCCCTGTTGAAATGTTTGGCAATCGTCATTCACCTCGTTGTTACAGAGGTGGCTATCAAACACTCCCAATTCTACCACACGGTCCCCAGAACCAGTGAATCTCACACACCAAGAGAGTTTGTCGTCTGCAGTTTAGTGCACTCACCGATCCCGTAGAGGTTAACCAAACTCTACAATAACCTACAATAACCTGCCATTCCTAGCAGTGACAACATATGTTCTTTGGTGTTTGGATTAGGAACTTTTCAAATAGCTTTCACCCTTCTGCCCCCTGGTGTGATAACGTGTCCCAAATATTTAACAGTCTGTTGAACACATTGTAATTGGTTTTTCGAGGCATTGTGGCAGCTAGGAAATGTAGCAGTGCAGCCGAATCAACAACTGTAAACCAATTTGAATCTGGCGGGACAGAAGAAAGGATAGTGAATGGGTTTGGCAAAACTGGGGCCCTGCCATAAACTGCATCATTAACAGCTCTAAGATCTTGTACCATTCTCCATTCACCAGATGCTTTTCTAACAGGTCAAACTGGCGTGTTGTCAGGTGATGACGTACATATGACAACAGCCCCCCTGCTCAGCAGAGAGGTCAGGATTTTGCCCGTTCCTCCTCCTCCTCCTTATGCAAAGGGTTCAGTGCTTTGTGGGGCCGATATGTGCCTTTAGGAGAGACGGTCACAGGCGTTGCTCCTCTCATCTCCCCTTGCCCATAAACAGTCCCGAACCTGAGTCAACAGTGCGCTCTCAGGGGTGGGCTGGTTAGGTGCAAGGGAAACTGGAACAGGGGCTTCACTGTCCCCTCGGTGCATTGTGTGCGTGCCGTTCACATACGTTCTGTGAGCCCCAACCACAGAGGAGAATGCTCCCAGTCTGTTGCCAACCTCACGCATGTACCAAATTCTTCCCATTTGGTATCCTCCATCTTGGAGATAGAGATACTGCATGGGGGAACTGATTGGGGCACAGAGGAAAAACGGTTCACATCAGCTACCACACCCGAAGTTTCTTCATACACATAACCTGTTGTCAACTCTTCCTGCTCGGTCACACAATGTCACAGTGTTAAAAACAAATGGTCCCTTCGACCATTACTACATTTGGCAGTGAAGAGTGGTCGGGTTAGTTTGGCCCGGTCGAGCAAATCCATTCAGTAGGTCAAAGGGGTCAGAGAAATACCATGAATAATAGCAATCATGGCCTGGTACTTCCAGCGCGGTACAGATACCGGTTCTTGGAGCGGTTACTACCAGGCCCTTTTCACTGCAACAAATGTTCATTCCCACAATAGGGCTCTTCCCAATCAATTTACAGAGCAATTAGGAGAATAAACAAAACAATGATTAAACATTTTATCACCAAGTTGGACTGAAAGGGGTTTGGTAAGGTTCTCTACCACTGGAACGGTCTTTATTACATCTTGTAGCGTGGACGCTGGGAGTCGGGAAGCAAGTGCAGGTGGTGAGTTTAATAATAACCGGAACATGGACCAAAACAAGACACATGAGTAGCGAGTAGCGTACAGACATGGAACACATACTAAATACGGCCTAAGGAATAGAACTAAGGGGGTGACAGATATAGGGGAGGTAATCAGTGAAGTGATGGAGTCCAGGTGTGCCTAATGATGAATGTCAGGACCGGTGGTGAGTAAACCTGCGACGTCGAACGCAGGAGGGGAGGAGTGAGATTAGACGTGACACATCTCTTGATAATGGATCTTTTAAATTGTTGCATTTAGATAAAATACAGATGGTTGCCCCTGAATCGACCAGGAAAGACATTTTCACACCGTCCACACACACACACACACACACACATCCATATTAGGTGAATCTGCGCTGTTAGAAGATAAAACTGGGTACTCACCAAAGTGGCATTGTTGGCTGTCTTTTCCTTCTACCTCCTCCACAGCCTATCTCCAGCCTCCCCCTCTACCCTGCGGGTTAGATGCTGTTACATGTGGTGGTGGTGGTGGTGGATAGTATGTATCACTGTCCTCAGCTTCATCATAGCCACCCATATCACCCCTGTTCTGGGGGAAATTTCTTGAAATGTGGCCTGGCTGCTAACAGTTATAACACCTCCATGGTTCCCCTCTTCCTCGTCCACCTCTTCTGCGGCCCCTTCCTCCTCTTGCTCTTCCAGCCCCCCTTCCTCTGTCTCCTGAGTTCCCCCTCTCAAAAAGCATTAGCTGGGCAGTTGATCGTGGTGGTAAACCGGATCCACCACTGTGCCCTGCTATATGAGAGAGAGGGGAAGCTTCTTCACAATGTCCATCATCTCCCCCATTTGCCGATTCCACTGGACCAGGAAGGTTGAAGCAGCGTTCACATCGCTGCCAGACACTGGATTTGTCATCAGGGGAAGCTGTGCGGCAGAAGGTGGTGTGGAAACAGGAGGGGGAGGGGGAGGTAAGTCTGGATAAAGTCAAAGCCACATTTCTGTGACCAGTCGCTGGGGAGGCTTAGAGTCTCGGCGGGGGTGGCTCTGAGGTGTCGGTATTTTACTCCGGTACTCTGTGTGTGGTGACCAGCGTCGTGTCTTTTTCCTTCTTCGTCTTCCTCAGATTCTCCGCCGTCTGCCCCCACAGCCCCTACTGCTGCTGCTGGGGGTTCTTGTTGTGGAGGTGGTGGATGGATGATGTTGATTCGGTTCATCTTTACGTCTGTTCCTACTTGCTTTGCCTTATTTTTCTTCAGCTTTCATCCTTACCTCTGCAAACTTCTCTGCACTTCCCCCCCCCCCTCTCTCTGTCTTTGTCTCAGCTTCAACTTCCCACTTTATCCCAGCATGTATTATTTTTCTTGCCTTTCCCTACTTTCTCCAACTGTTCTCTGACTAATTTCAACTTAGCGACACTGAGGGAAAATCTCCATTCGCTAAGCGGTGGCATTGTGACACGTCCTCGGTAACGCTCGGACCCCATTTGCTTACCATCACCTTCAACGGCCTTGTGTAGCATGTGGTGGCTGGAGAACCCTTTTTTTCTCCAGGATGATCCCATCTGAGTTCCTATCTCGCTCACACACACAAAAATAGAGGAGTGATCAGTTCCTACAACCGAAACCACATAATTGCATGGCTGCTAAAATATTGCCTAATTTGTCATTGATGTCACGCCCTGATCTGTTTCACCTGTTCTTGTGATTGTCCCGTGCTCCTGTTTTCTATTGTCTTTTTCTAGTCCTCCCGGTTTTGACCCTTGCCTGTTTTTCATGGACTCCGTACCCGCCAGCCTGACCCTTCTGCCTGCCCCAACATCGAGCCTGTCTGCCACTCTGTTCCTCTCTGACCTCTTGTTTTGACCCTTGCCTGTTTTTTCATGGACTCCGTACCTGCCAGCCTGACCCTTCTGCCTGCCCCGACATCGAGCCTGTCTGCCACTCTGTTCCTCTCTGACCTCTTGCCTGTCCACGACCATTCTCTTGCCGACACCTTTTGGATGATAAACGAACGACAAAAGACTCTACCTTCTGCATCTGGGTCTCGCCTTGTGCCCTTATAATTGAAGCACTGGAGAACTAATCCAAATTGGTATCTTACCTACATAAAAAGTAAACACAGTTTTGCTACGAACTTTAGTTTGAACTGTATGACAAACAGTTCTTACTGTCCACTGGTTGATCTATCCCTAACCGGATATTCTAGTCTAACATGACGTCCTAACCAGTCCACCCGCATCACACTATGCGGTAGAGCTCTCAATCAGTGAGCGCGAAGTGATTTAGGAATGCACAATTCCTCTCATTTCAATGATGACTCACAAGCTTAGTAATAAAAAAAAATCAACTGAGCAATCGCTGACCCTCAACTCCCATGGACGTCAGGCGGGTCTCTCCATTCTCTCGTTTGACGAGGAGGAATTTACCCTGGACTCACAGTGCAGCGAGCCTCTGCCGGCAGTTTACCCTCATAACCGCAGGAGCCACTGGTCAACGATACGTCAGTCCCATCTCTTAGTTCCTGTTTTTGTATTTATCTATACAAGGACACAGGTGCAGCTGGTTTGCAACACAGGATGATACTCCCAAGAACAGGAACTTGTAATAGGACAGTTTCATGAAGTTAGTCACATCCTCAGTTATGGGGACACATACAATAGAAATGTCCCATGACACTGGTTGGGCTCCAGCACAAAAACACACGTGTCACAGCCCTTTGGGTTTTTGGGGACGTGAGCCTTCTTTCCATTGATGCACACACTGGTCAGGTCATCTGAGAGAGAGAGAGAGAGAGAGAGAGAGAGACAGTGGGCCACGGCGTTGGGTTCCAGAGTCACTGGGGCTGGGGCGAAACACAGGATTCCATGATTCCATATGTGTTATTTCATAGTTTTGATGTCTTCACTATTATTCTACAATGTAGAAAATAGTCAAAATGGTGTGTCGGTCTGAGGCTTTTCTCCATGGTGTGTCGGTCTGAGGCCTTTCTCCATGGTGTGTCGGTCTGAGGCTTTTCTCCATGGTGTGTCGGTCTGAGGCTTTTCTCCATGGTGTGTCGGTCTGAGGCTTTTCTCCATGGTGTGTCGGTCTGAGGCTTTTCTCCATGGTGTGTCGGTCTGAGGCTTTTCTCCATGGTGTGTCGGTCTGAGGCTTTTCTCCATGGTGTGTCCAAACCTTTGGTACTGTGTAATATTTGTTCTGCCTATGACGAAACCATGTTGATTGACTCTCAGAAACTGCAAAGCCAACATTCATGCAAAACGCATGAGCTCATCTGATGCACAGATAAGAACACGAAAAAGAATAACACATTGCCAAATAACAAGACTAACAAACAGAATTATAGTTTCAGTGTAGTGAACAATCCCAATAATTGGAATTTTACATCAAATTTAAGTCATTTAGTAAACACTATTATCCAGGGTGACTGACAGTAGTGAGTGCATGCATTTCAGTGCTTGTCCTCCATGGAAATCAAACTCACAACCCTGGCGTTGTAAGCACCTGCTCTACGAACTGTGCCACACGGGCTCATCTGTTTATCATAAATGACTTCCAGTACGTACTTACGGTAATTGGAGAACTACAGTAAAACAGTAAACAGACTAATTACTGTAACACAACCAGACCCGCCTAGTGAAGTGACATGCAGTTTCTGGCCCTGAAATGACATACAATACTAGCCATACCTTGAGTTCCTGAGCAGCCTCATCCACAGGGCAGAGCAGATGAGTCCTGTGTCTCCTGGAGGTCTGACACACCGCACACAGAGCCTCCTGGTCCTCCACACAGAACAACAACAACCTCTTCCCATGGAGAATGCACCTTTCTTCCCCATCCGGTACCAACCCACTCCTCCCTCCTGACTCCCTCCTTCCCTGGCTCTCCTTCTCCCCCTCTCTCGTCTCATCCTGCTTGGTGGTATTGTGGCTCCTCTCCCTCGCAAAGGTCTCCACGATGTTCCTCAGAGCCAGGTTACTGGGTGGAGTGTCGGTTAGGGAATGTTTGCGGCAGACGGGCACTTTTTGATGACCTGAGTGTTCCAGTAGTTGTCCAGGCAGCTCCTGCAGAAGCTGTGGCTGCAGCCCAGCACCACAGGGTCAGTGAAAACATCGCAGCACACAAGGCAGGACATGTCGTCCTCCAGGGTCCAGGTGGCAGCCATGATGGAGAGATGTGTGCTTGTTCTGAGCTGGTGGACCTACCGTAGGGTGGCTGGGCTAGGGACTGATGACGCTGTCTGGAATACTGGCAAACTGGTCCAGTGTTTCAGTGTTGATTTGCTCCATGAGGCATGGAATGGAAATACACGAAATATGTACTTTTACTGAACATGACATCAATAATTATGGAATTCAATCATGACACTTGTTCTCAGTAAATTAATTAACAGCAAAGAATAGATCTGCTCCAGACAAAGTTCCAAAATACACATTGGTGTCACAGACGTCAATGTCACCACTGGAGGTGAGGCTGTTCACCTCAATTTACAAAATAATAGACAGACAAAATCAATACACAGGAGTCACTGTGACAGACTTTACCAATACAGACGCTTCAGTATGTGATCAAGAAATAGAATCAGCAGGTTATATGCTCAGTGAATAGGTGCCACAGTCACAGACACCTTCTCAGGGCAGATCCTCAGCACTCCAGGGTCAGTGCCATCAGAGTTGAGACAGGGAGAGAAGTAAGGGAACAGTCTCTCTGTGAACCTGTGTTCGAACGTATAGATGAGTGACATGTCACTGGAGTCATAGAAAGAGAGCTCTCCTTTCTCATAGTCCAGCTTGACCATGATCCTCTTGGGCTTCCTCTTCAGAACCAACGGGGTACCCAGGGGGGCTGTTCCAGCGCTGTACTGCTCCCCGTTCCACATCCCCATCGCCCAGATCCTGACCTCTGG
Source organism: Oncorhynchus nerka (assembly GCF_034236695.1). Taxonomy (NCBI): domain Eukaryota; kingdom Metazoa; phylum Chordata; class Actinopteri; order Salmoniformes; family Salmonidae; genus Oncorhynchus; species Oncorhynchus nerka. The sequence goes on from NC_088405.1 coordinate 36,008,403, forward strand.
CCTGACCATCACATTGCCTTTCCGGGCTACACCCTCTTTGGCCACGCCCAGAGTCCAGGCATTCTTAGGCTCCACCTCCACCTCCCAGCTGTGAATGCCCGAGCAGAAATCCACAGAGCTTAGCACGCTCACTGAGCTGTCGAATCGCTCAGCGTTATCAGGCACAGGCTGGGACACCCGTGTGTCGCTCACCTCCAGGAGGCTGACAAAGCTCAATGTTGACAAGAAACACTTTATTAAGAAATGTCATGAATAAACAATAAAGCATGAATAAACCATGAATAAATCATGAATAAATCATGCCATTCATGAACATAAAAGTATTTAATTGTTGTATTTATACACATTTATAAGCATGAACATTCATAAGCATTTAGAACAAGTCTTACAGAATATTAACTCAAATGCTGAGTAATCATCACCTTTTTTGTTTATCTTGCCATTTGACACACACCAAGAAAATATGACTTATGATATTATATAGGACAAGAATTGTTCCATTCACATATACATCCATATATAGAATATACATCCATATATAAAATATACATCAATATATAAAATATACATCAATATATAAAATATACATCCATTGTGTTAATAATAGATAGTGAGACATATGGATGTTTTAGCAATGTCTCCTCGAGAAAATACATCTTGTAAATCTACAAAACTTTATCACCAACATCATGAACCAATGAGACTTTAGCAGGGCATATCTTTAGTGGCTCAGCATTGCGGCCGCTGTCACTCACACAGGGACAGAGGTAGGGCAACAATGGCTCTTTAAACTTGTCCCTGAATGTATAGATGAGTGACATGTCAGTGGGGTCATAGAAAGTCACCTCTCCCGCATCATAGTCCAGACACACTCTGACCCTCCTGGGCCTCCTCTTCAGAGTGAGACGGGTCCAGGGCATGGTGCAGGCGCTGTACTGGCCGCCGTCCCTCAGGGACAGGGCCCAGAACCCGTGGGCAGGGTTCACACCCAGGACCCCTTTCCTACTCACACTCTCTCTCAGGACCCCCAGGTCCCATCTGGTCTTACCCGCCACCTCCACCTCCCAACAGTGACTGCCGGAACTGAAGCGGTCGGCCCCCAGCACGCAAACACACGTGTCACAGCGCTCTGGGTTGTTGGGGACGTGAGGCTTCTCTCCACTGACGCACACACTGGTCAGGTCGTCTGAGAGAGATAGCCAGGGGGCCGCGGTGTTGGGGTCCAGAGTCACTGGGGCTGGGGTGAAACACAAACAGGTATGACTACAATGCTATATAACAATTGACATTTTAAAGTGTGGTACTCCGAGCATCTAGTGATCTGATAACCATTCATTTGCTCTGGTCTAGTACTCACTGTATTGCACATTCTCCTGCATCTTCTCCCAGATCTTGAACCTTAGGTTACCCAGGTGTTGGGCCATATCGATCAATGCCCCTGATACAGGCTCTGGATCCTGCAATGTACAGTTGGCCCTGAAGCAAAAAAAAAAAAAATACAGATGGAGTGGCTGTTGTAGTAAAGGACTGTAACCTCGAAGCAGGCCGAATGTGTTTGAAAAAGTAGAACCTTACCTTGCTTTGTTGTTCTTGTAAGCCTGGGGAAAGGACATAGTTGTGTGAGATAAAATGACCAAATTAGAAAATCAAATGTCTTGTATTTTAGGATGTGTATGTTTAAAGTAAGTGTCTCTGTACCTGGAGAAATGGCAGGTCGTTTGCCTCTATATCCTGTTCTATCTCTCTGATGTTGCTGGTCAAGGAGGTCATCTTCTTGGCCAGGTGTTCAATCTTCTCTGCCATTATAACTGTCTTCATGTCCACCTCCTCAGAGAGGGCAGACAGCCGGACAACTTCCTCCAGGCGCAGGAGTTGATGCAGCGCCACAAACTCATCTCTTATATTCCTTTCTGCTTGCTTGGCCTGGCTCTGGGGGTCAATAGGTCAAAGGGTCAGTGGGTGACCTCTCATACTTTCTGATACAATATGGAAGTGGTTCATAGTGCAGAACTGTTGAAAAAGGCTAGGAAACCAAAATGTTGACAAAAAAGTCAACGTTATTTCTCTGTATAATTGTTTTTTCCATAGTACTTACCTTGATGTGTTCTGCTGTTTTCATGCAATCCTCCTTCAACTTTTGGAATGTCTCCAACTTCCTCCTCAGAGGGATGATAGATACTTTCACTTCCTCCTGGCCACATACCGGAGGAAAATCTCAATTTCATTTCCTTGACTCCTTGTGTCCTCTCTCCTCACTTCCTTCTCGAAACCCACTGGATGAGAAAGTCAGAGGTCCCTCCCCTCTGACCTTCTCCTCCAATGGGTTTTGAGAAGGAGGTGATGAGAGAGGACGAGATAAGTCAAGGGGTTTAGGCCACATACAGTTTCAGGTATTGAGGCGCCTGTGTGCTATTAAACACAACAGACAGAATTAATGACAATATATCATATTTTTTCTACCTACGGCGAAACCGTTTTGATTGACTCTCAGAAACTGCAAAGCCAACATTCATGCAAAACGCATGAGCTCATCTGATGCACAGATAAGAACACGAAAAAGAATAACACATTGCCAAATAACAAGACTAAGCAAACAGAACTATAGTTTCAGTGTAGTGAACAATCCCAATAAGGTGGAATTTTACATCAAATTTAAGTCATTTAGCAAACACTATTATCCAGGGTGACTGACAGTAGTGAGTGCATGCATTTCAGTGCTTATCCTCCATGGAAATCAAACTCACAACCCTGGCGTTGTAAGCACCTGCTCTACGAACTGTGCCACACGGGCTCATCTGTTTATCATAAATGACTTCCAGTACGTACTTACGGTAATTGGAGAACTACAGTAAAACAGTAAACAGACTAATTACTGTAACACAACCAGACCCGCCTAGTGAAGTGACATACAGTTTCTGGCCCTGAAATGACATACAATACTAGCCATACCTTGAGTTCCTGAGCAGCCTCATCCACAGGGCAGAGCTGATGAGTCCTGTGTCTCCTGGAGGTCTGACACACCACACACAGAGCCTCCTGGTCCTCCACACAGAACAACAACAACCTCTTCCCATGGAGAATGCACCTTTCATCCCCATCCGGTACCAACCCACTCCTCCCTCCTGACTCCCTCCTTCCCTGGCTCTCCTTCTCCCCCTCTCTCGTCTCAACCTGCTTGGTGGTATTGTGGCTCCTCTCCCTCGCAAAGGTCTCCACGATGTTCCTCAGAGCCAGGTTACTGGGTGGAGCGTCGGTTAGGGAATGTTTGCGGCAGACGGGGCACTTTTTGATGACCCGAGTGTTCCAGTAGTTGTCCAGGCAGCTCCTGCAGAAGCTGTGGCTGCAGCCCAGCACCACAGGGTCAGTGAAAACATCGCAGCACACAGGGCAGGACATGTCGTCCTCCAGGGTCCAGGTGGCAGCCATGATGGAGAGATGTGTGCTTGTTCTGAGCTGGTGTACCTACCGTAGGGTGGCTGGGCTAGGGACTGATGACGCTGTCTGGAATGCTGGCAAACTGGTCCAGTGTTTCGGTGTTGATTTGCTCCACTTAAAGGGTGGGGCATTGAATGGAAATACACGAAATATGTACTTTTATTGAACATGACATCAATAATTATGGAATTCAATCATGACACTTGTTCTCAGTAAATTAATTAACAGCATAGAATAGATCTGCTCCAGACAAAGTTCCAAAATACACATTGGTGTCACAGACGTCAATGTCACCACTGGAGGTGAGGCTGTTCACCTCAATTTACAAAATAATAGACAGACAAAATCAATACACAGGAGTCACTGTGACAGACTTTACCAATACAGACGCTTCAGTATGTGATCAAGAAATAGAATCAGCAGGTTATATGCTCAGTGAATAGGTGCCACAGTCACAGACACCTTCTCAGGGCAGATCCTCAGCACTCCAGGGTCAGTGCCATCAGAGGTGAGACAGGGAGAGAAGTAAGGGAACAGTCTCTCTGTGAACCTGTGTTCGAACGTATAGATGAGTGACATGTCACTGGAGTCATAGAAAGAGAGCTCTCCTTTCTCATAGTCCAGCTTGACCATGATCCTCTTGGGCTTCCTCTTCAGAACCAACGGGGGGCTGTTCCAGCGTTATACTGCTCCCCGTTCCACATCCCCATCGCCCATCGCCCAGATCCTGACCTCTGGCCTGACCATCACATTGCCTTTCCGGGCTACACCCTCTTTGGCCACGCCCAGAGTCCAGGCATTCTTAGGCTCCACCTCCACCTCCCAGCTGTGAATGCCCGAGCAGAAATCCACAGAGCTTAGCACGCTCACTGAGCTGTCGAATCGCTCAGCGTTATCAGGCACAGGCTGGGACACCCGTCTGTCACTCACCTGCAGGAGAACCCCAGAGATCAGTAGATCAGCGTGGGCTGAATTTACATCCAGGGTCACAGGGGCTGGGACAGAAAGAGTGGGAAGGTTAGACGGCCACCGGGTTAGATACATGGATGTTGGAACACTGTGTTGCTTGCTGTATGAACAGAACATGAGTCAGCAGTTTGTCACTGGGTCAGAAATCAGAACATTGGTCAACGGTTCATGGTTTGGCAATCAGAACATGCGTCAGCAGTTTGTGTTTCAGCAACCTTAACATGACTGAGCATTTTGTCAATGAGTCCGTCACAGTCATGGAAAAAGTAACCAATTGTCATACTAAAAGTAATTAAACCTTAACAGAAAATGACTCTATTAAAAGTGAGTCATCCTGTAAAATACTACTTCAGTAAAAGTATAGAATTATTTGGTTTGAAATATAATTAAGTATCAAAAGTAAATGTATTTGATAAAATATTCTTAAGTACCAAAAGTCCAAGTAAAAGTGTAAATCATTTAAAATTCCTTCTATTAAGCCAAGCAGACGGCACTATTTTCTTGTTTTAATATACGGATACCCAGGGGCACACTCCAACACTCAGACATAATTTACAAACAAAGCATTTGTGTTTAGTGAGTCCGGCCAGAGGCAGTAGGGATGACCCGGATGTACTCTTAATAACTGTGTGAATTGGACCATTTTCCTGTCCTGCTAAGCATTCAACATTTAAAAGTAATTTTGGGCCGTCAGTACAGATACCAACACATCTTCACCACCAAAGTCCATTTGATGTCACAAAGCTGTCCAATACTTTAAAAATATCCTCTCATGTTATCCTGGTTTGCAGAAGAGGATGTCTTCCTTAATTAACCCCCCCATAAACGTAACGGACATATACCAGGAGCTGTGCCAGGTCTGTTGACTCATTCAGCTGTAATGCATAGAACTCACTGTCTTGTATGCGAAGCAGTAATTGTTTCAAAAACATCTCCTGCCATGTCACTGATGCGTCGTGAAACAGTGTTGTTTGATGAAGACATTGTCTGTATAGTTTTTTGGTATTTTCCCCCCAGCATTGTCCCAGCCATAGCCACGGCAGCAGGAAGAATTAAGTCCTCCACAATAGTATGGGGCTTGCCTGTCCTAGCCACTCGGTAGCTCACCATATAAGACTCTTCTAGACCCTTCTTATTGGTATCTGTTGCTTTTATACATGTCTTACTATTTGAAAGTTGTCTTAATTCTCGCTCAAAAAACTCTTGTGGCTTATTTTTCAAATTGCCATGTTTTGTTTCTAAATGTCTGCGGAAGACTGAATGTTTCCTCGAGTTGTGAGATAGTACTTTTGCACATACAACACACTGTGGCTGAGGGAAGGCACTACTCCCAATATAAAAGAAACCCCAACTTAATGTATTTCTCATCATATTTGCGCCTCTTCGATGGTCCAACATCCCTGTCTGTTGTTTGGTGCTTTCCCGGGTAAGGGGGCAGTAGCTCTTCGGCTGCATCAGATTCACAACTGTCAGTGTCCAAGCTACATGGGCTAACAACAAATGTAGAATTACTGATGCTGGCATTGGAAGTGCTTGTGGAAGCAGAACAACTTGTGTCGTCGACAGGTGCAGGTGTAGTACTGCTGGTAGTAGCAGTACTACACCAGTAGAGCTGGTATGTTTCTCTATGAACGCGGGCCTCACTTTTTTTTTACCATTTATCCATTTTCGAGCAAACGAAATGAGCAGCAGCTACGTTTGGCTACATACAGACTTTTAGTGTAATTCCCACGAGAGAGTAACGGTTAATGTGATTGGATGTTAATTATTTGACTAGGCTACCTGTATTTCACATTGTGTTGTTATTTCGCTGAACACTAGATGGTTGAATTTTATTTTTGGCAGTGAAACGAGGCTACTCAGGCGAGAGAAAAACACTTTTTTTTAAATAGCTTTAAAAAGCAGGCAAAGGTTTTCATTTGGACAATGTTGTCTTAGTAAGAGAACCCCCTCCACTGCCCCTTGTACCCCACTACTGCTGGTCAGGTGTATGTATTTGAATAATAGTTATGATGTGCAATGAATATTTTTTTAAGGTTGAAATGTGAAATTAATGTATGGTTGATTTTTAAGGATAAGGAAAAGTGCAGTGAATAGTGCAACTTTTTGCCTTGCCTTTTAATCATTATATACAGTTGTCGGAAGTCGGAAGTTTAAATACACTTAGGTTGGAGTCATTAAAACTAATTTTTCAATCACTCCACAAATTTCTTGTTAACTAACTATAGTAATGTCAAGTCGGTTAGGACATCTATTTTGTGCATGACACAAGTAAGTGCATGAAACAAGTACAGACAGATTATTTCACTTATAATTCACTGTATCACAATTTCAGTGGGTCAGAAGATTACATACACTAAGTTGACTGTGCCTTTATACAGATTGGAAAATTCAAAAAAATTATGTCATGGCTTTAGAAGCTTCTGACAGACTAATTGACATAATTTGAGTCATCATTTCAATGCCTACCTTCAAACTCAGTGCCTCTTTGCCTGATATCATGGGAAAATCAAAAGAAATTAGCCAAGACCTCAGGAAAAAACATTGTTCATCCTTGGGAGCAATTTCCAAACGCCTGAAGGTACCACGTTCATCTGTACAAACTATAGTACTAAAACAGGCAAGTATAAACACCATGGGACCACGCAGCCGTCATAACGCTCAGGAAGGAAATGCGTTCTGTCTCCTAGAGATGAACGTACTTTGGTGCGAAAAGTGCAAATCAATCCCAGAACAACAGCAAAGGACCTTGTGAAGGTATTGGAGGAAACAGGTATAAAAGTATCTATATCCACAGTAAAACGAGTCCTATATCGACATAACCTGAAAGGCCGCTCAGCAAGGAAGCTGCTCCAAAACCGCCATAAAAAAGCCAGACTACGGTTTGCAACTGCACATGGGGACAAAGATCATACTTTCTGGAGAAATGTTCTCAGGTCTGATGAAACAAAAATATAACTGTTGTCCATAATGACCATCATTATGTTTGGAGGAAAATGGGGAGGCTTGCAAGCCGAAGAACACCATCCCAACCGTGAATCACAGGACTGGCAGCATCATGTTGTGGGGGTGCTTTGCTGCAGGAGGGACTGGTGCACTTCACAAAATAGATGGCATCATGAGGATGGAAAATGATGTGGATATATTGAAGCAACATCTCAAGGTATCAGTCCGGAAGTTAAAGTTTGGCCACAAATGGGTCTTCCAAATGGACAATGACCCCAAGCATACTTCCAAAGTTGTGGCAAAATGGCTTAAGGACAACAAAGTCAAGGTATTGGAGTGGCCATCATCAGCCCTGACCTCAATCCTATAGAACATTTATGTGCAGAAATTAAAAAGCATGTGCGAGCAAAGAGGCCTACAAACCTGACTCAGTTACACCAGCTCTGTCAGGAGGAACGGGCCAAAATTCACCCAACTTATTGTGGGAAGCTTGTGGAAGGCTACCCGAAACGTTTGACCACAGTTAAACAATTTAAAGGCAATGCTACCGAATACTAATTGAGTGTATGTAAACTTCTGACCTACTGGGAATGTGATGAAAGAAATAAAAACTGAAATAAATCACTCTCTACTATTATTCTGACATTTCACATTCTTAAAATAAAGTGGTGATCCTGAATGACCTAAAACAGGGAATTTGTACTTGAATTAAATGTCAGGAATTGTGAAAAACTGAGTTTAAATGTATTTGGCTAAGGTGTATGCCAACTACCAAATTCAACTGTAAGTTATTGTTTTTACCATTGAGGACCGACCACGTTGTAAACAGGCGTTGTAAATAATACTGTTAAGTTTGTCCACATTTTGTTGTACATGTTCCTTAACCAAAATAAATTCAATTCAATAACAAAATGCAGCCACCCAACAATACCACTTAAGTAGTACTTGAAAGTATTTTTAGTTAAGGAATTTTCATCACTGGTCAGTCAGGAATTCCAACATGAGTCAGCTTTTTTGTGAGGAATCAGACTGGCTCAGAAAAGGTACATTTTGTTGTTGCTTCACCCGGGATTCAAGGCTATGAAAGAGTGCTATAGGCTGGAGTCTGGATATTGGACTGTAATGTTTCGAAACGGATCATTGTGCTGCGCCATGGAAGCAAGTCAATGATTAACCTCAAAATGTGGACTGTTGCTTATAAAATCTGTGTACTCACTGTATTCAACCATTTTCTGCATCTTCTCCCAGACCTTGAACCTCAGGTTGCCCAGGTGTTGGGCCACGTCTATCAGTGTCCCTGATAAAGGCTCTGGATCCTGCAGTGTACTGAAATGACATACCGTCCCCCCATTTTGTGTCAATAATGTTGGAGACTGATCAAATATTTGACTTATGACGATCATTGTAATGTTGCATAACCGTCTTTCAAGTCCTTGTATATCGGAAACAAAAACACATGGATCTCAGTAAAAAAAATAACATCATTATTTGAGAAAGCCTCAGTACATTTAACAGTTTTTCCCGTGAACATAGAACATTGTTCAAATATGTGAGATGAACCTGCAAGAATGAGACATCATCTATTTTCATCCTGTGCTGTATGTCTGAGATTCTCTCAGGGAGGGAAGTCATGTCGCCGGTGAGGCGGTTGATCCTCTCAGTCAGTAACCCGGTCTTCTTGCTCTCCTCCTGTTCCAGAGCTTCCAGTCTGGCCTCCTCCTCTGCTCTCAGGAACTGGCGGAGCTTCGCAAACTCACTCTTGATCTGTCCTGCTGTGGTCTGGGCCTGGGTCTGAAACGGTGCAATTAGATAGACATGTAGTATCTGTGTAAATATCTTTGTATTATCGTTGTAATATTGTGTTATTTAGCTAGCGGCATACCTTGATGCATTGTGCTGCACGCTCTCTTGATGCTCTCGCTTGCTTTACGTCCAGCTCCACTTTCTCGGGAAGGTTGTAGAGCAGTGCCGTGAGTTCCCTCTGGGTAGATAATGGAAGAGAGGGGATAGTGGTGGAGAGATAAGGAGGGGTTACAGTAGAAAAAGGATGGAAATTAAACAAGTTTCTCAACTATTCTGTGTTTACAGTATATTGAATATATTGAGTTGCGACGGGAACTTGGTTAGCAAGCGGAAAACACTGCAAGTACATGTGTATTCCTGCCTGCACAGTACCTTACTCCATTGCACTTCCTTCCTTCACTGACAGGTGCTTATGTTTGGCTTGCAGCTCGGTCTCCACACACACAACACAAACAAGTTCCTCACACTCCTTACAGAAAAACCTGAGCTTCTTGTTATGTATGGAACACCGCACAAGACACACTGCTCTCCCCTCATTCCCCTCCTTCTCCTCTCTCTGCAGGTAGGCCTCCACTATGTTCCTCAGTTTCATGTTGGACACGGAGGGATGGAAATCGGCCATGGAAGGCCTTCGCCTGCAGACGGGGCATTCGCGCTGCTTTTGTTGTATCCATGCTGGTGTTTCCAGGCAGCCGCGGCAGAAGCTGTGTTGGCATTTCAGACTCACGGCGTCCGGGAAAAATTCAAAGCAGATGGGACAGCTGAGCTCGTCCTCCAGAGCTGCTGTAGGTCGCTGCTGGAGCATCCTCTTCCTCGGGTAGAGTCAGGTAAAGGCCTTTCTCTTCAGAATACAGTATGAACTAGCGACTGTACATTTGTACATGCATCATTACAACCGTACCCTTTCCCATCGCTTGTTCACCAACCCACTGCACGGAATGTAGGTTTACAGTGCTTGATTACCTATTAACATTCAGGCCGTACCTGTGATCAGAGTTTATCCCAGTTATCCAATTCATGCCAAGGCAGAGGTCGCATAACATAGCAATGAAGTCATTCCTTTGGCACATGTTGCTGTATCTCAAGTAAGTGTTAGTGTCTCAGTCGTTCAACAACATCACCCCGACAGAAATAGCCACACTTGGTGTCATGTACAACAGATCCAAGGCACTGTACAAAGCAGTGTAGATGCCTGGTATCTGTTGTCTTGTAAGAATGTTTGATGGGGGAAAAAAGCTATTACTGTAGGACTAATAACTGGTTGGCACTGATTAACCAATAATAACTGGTTGGCACTAATTTGACACTGGGGTGGTAACAGCCTCAGCCATAATTGCCAGTCTGACACACTGCCAAATCAACTTCAAAAAGCTTCTACTCTGAGAGGTGATCCGCCATAACGCATGGATTCTGATGCATCTTGTAACCCAGCACCATTTGAACTGCAACCCGACAAGCTCTGTCAGGCTCGGAGTAGCCTCACAGGTCAGCAGACCCTCAGCTAGTGACTATTATATAATAGGATTCTGTTGTGACGTGCAGTTGTGAAAGCTGCCAAAAGGGGGCAGTAAAGCACTGCTATGGCAGTTGTATTGTAGTCAGTCACAACGGATGATGTCTGGGGCCCATTCTTAAGAGGCTATTAAGTGAATATTGATTATTTGGCAGATGAAATCCCATGTTACTTTTTTAGGGCACAGCTCTAGGCAGACATGAGAGCATCTAATCAAATAAAGTGTTTTACACAATACTGCTTCTAGTCACATTATTATTTTAAATGGGATACTTAAGATGTTCTGATGCAATCTATCACAGGCTCCATCTTCTTCCTTCTAACTTTCTTCCAAATACTCTTTTTATTTATCTCTCACCCAAATGCTTTCCCCCCCATTCTCTGCCACAGACACCTAATTGTAACAGTCTGAAATACCCATTTATCCATTCCACCCAGGAGACATTTCTCTTTCCCTAAGTGTTCCAGACATAAGGGATTTTGCCAAACTTGATGTAAGTTCATTCCACTACCACTTTCATTTGACACCATTAGAGAGGTCCGTTTATTTCGGATTTGTGTCCATCTTCGTTGTGATGTATGACCTCTCCACATTCTACCTGTATGCCTATTATTAGTTGACCTTTGATTCATTTTGTAATAGTAGTGCTCTATAAGTTTGGGTCATAATTTCTTGTTGAACAGGATTTGGTATTAGTAGTTCTAGTGAGATCATGATAGGATCCTGTTTTGGGACACAGGAGACTAAAGTAGTCTGAAGTATAGAAGGCATTAAGCTGACAATCAATATCTGTGTCTGTCCCCATTCTGATCAGACAAACATATTGTTGAGTCTACACCATTGTCTCATGTCTGCATCACATCCGGCCGTGATTGGGAGTCCCATAGGGCGGCGCACAATTGGCCCAGCGCTGTCCGGGTTTGGCCGGGGTAGGCCGCCATTGTAAATAAGAATTTGTTCTTAACTGACTTGCCTAGTTAAATAAAGGTTTTAAAAAAATCAATAATGTAAAAAAATACTTCAGAAAGTGTGAAGGCCGTCTGCACTGATCTGTCTGATAGTTCATCCTCAAAATGTTACCAAGGTGACATCATCCATTGAACCGCCTTTCATCCTCAAAATGTTACCAAGGTGACATCATCCACTGAACCGCCTTTCATCCTCAAAATGTTACCAAGGGGACGTCGTCCACTGAACCCCCTTTTATCTTCAAAAGAGTCAGAGTTAATCTGTAGCTAATATTTACTTTTTGTTCATGAGCAAGTGTACCTAATTCTATATAAAATAATATACTTTGTGGTGGTAGAATCAGTATCTATGAAGTTTGAAATGTGCACAAAAATGTCTGCTTGCTGCCTGAACCAGGATCAAATCAATCCATATGAAATGAAAGGCAGGGATTCTAACAATGCCAGTTCACTCAATGCTGAATGCTCCTTCTAGCTAGCTAGCTAGCTAGCTAGTGTAGGGAAATTCTAGCTAATGCACAAATTAGCTTTCATTATATCTGTTCTGCCGTGAGTAGTGCGCAGAGTTTTACAGCACAGCCGACTGATACAGCACAGCTGACAGCTTTCCGCAACGTTATCTCGTTGGTCAAATGTTACAAAGTAGCAAGGCACAGTGCCAGCTTTCAGAGTCAGATACATGTGCTTTTTTTAACAGTCCCAAAACTTAGTTGTTGTACAACTTCATCAACAAGCTGGCAAACTAGCTACCGCATGGCCATTCAAACAAGCTTGCACTAGGGGTGCTAGCTGTAGCAAGTTTGCCGTATTAGCCAATGCGTCATAGCTACCGAGAGCAGAGCAATTTTCAGAATCAGAAACTAGTGTTTTGCCGATGAGACATGACTGACTGGGTGTTATCGGTCGGAGTTCTGAGATGTAAACAGAGGTTTCACTCCGTCGCTCGCTCGCTCGTTCTCTCGCTCGTCCTCTCTCTCTCTCTCTCTCTCTCTCGATTTTATTTTTTTAAACAAAATGAATGAAGAATGATGGAGTGGAGCTTTCTTCCGTACAGTGGCCAGGAGACTGACAAATTGCTCATGTGAGAGAGATGGGGAACAGTGAATAGTGCCCCTGGGCACACTGGGCAGTCTCAGTACTTACTCACAAAAGAGGGAGGGCTAATGGAGAGTTTTAGAGAGAGCATGACTGTGGTCTTTCTCATTTGTGCTCTGTTTCTCCTCTGAATCAGTGAAGCATGTTTGCCCCAGACAGAGCCCAGAGCCCAGCATTAAGCGCCATTGGCCTCCTATAACAAGCTAAGACATGCTGTTTGGGGGTTTCTACTGAGCTGCTCATGTCCACCACTAACTTTCCAATCCATAACTGCTTACTTGAGTTCATTTTTCATGTATCGGCACGACCAAAGCAGTTCATTTCAAGGAGATGTATTACTTTGTGTTGATGATTTGAATCCCCTCGGTTTCAAGGTTGAATGTAACTGGTGAATGTTCAGATGTTTACATTGCTGAAGCAATAATAAAAGTTGGTAAACTCAAATATGGTCTTCTGGAAGGCTTTATATTGTTTGGTAGGCGGTGGGAGGGGCTACATAACTGACTGGAAATACAGTACCATTCAAAAATGTGGATATAGACGTATTGCTGTGGAATGCCTTGGTAGCCATGCTGGTTAAGTGTGCCTTGAAGTCTAAATAAATCACCAACAGTGTCACCAGCAAAGCACCCCCACACCATCGCACCTCCTCCTCCATGCTTCACAGTGGGAAGTGGGAACCATCCTCCGTTCACCTACTCTGCACCTCACAAAGACACGTTGGTTGGAACAAAAAATCTCAAATTTGGACTCATCAGACCAAAGGACAGATTTCCACCAGTCTAATGTCCATTGCTCATGTTTCTTGGCCCAAGCAAGTCTCTTCTTATTATTGGTGTCCTTTAGTAGGGGTTTCTTTGCAGCAAATCGACCATGAAGGCCTGATTGACGAAGTCTCCTCTGAACAGTTGATGTTGAGATCAACAATACAGTGCCTTCAGAAAGTATTCATACCCCTTAATTCATGCCACATTTTGTTCTGTTACAGACTCAATTTTAAATGGATTTAATTGAGATGTTTTTGTCACTGGCATACATACAGTACCACATAATGTAAAAGTGGAATTATGTCATTCTAAAATTTTTACTAATTAATAACACATTAAAAGCTGCTATGTCTTGAGTCAATAAGTATTCAACCCCTTTGTCATGGCAAGCCTAAATAAGTTCAGGAGTAAATCATGTCTTAACGAGTCGCTTAATAAGTTGCATGGATTCACTCTGTGTGCAATAATGGTGTTTAACATACATTTTGAATGACTACCTCATCTCTGTACCCCACACATACATTTATCTGTACGGTCCCTCAGTCGAGCAGTGAATTTCATTTTTAATTTTTTTTTTTTACTTTGAAACAAAAATATACACCTAACACATATGGTTATAGGCTTTTAAAAAAGAAGACACCTGTACCATGTCAGATATAGAGTTGAAATGTATTCAATTTTGAGGTTGCATCCCAATATTACACTTTATACAGTATACATCACAGAAGACTGAAATATAACAAAACTGTTAGACACAAAAACACCAGAGTTTTTGTAAAAAATCATATTTATTAATCATGAAAAATATTAATGACATTCCACCTATGAGGCCACTAGAGGGCGATTTGGTCATTTGACTGCAGGAACAGTTACCGAGTGTAATGGCTGTGATAGGAGAAAACTGAGGGCAGATCAACAACATTATAGTTACTCTACAATAATTTGTATTTTTTATTTATTTTAACCTTTATTTAACTAGGCAAGTCAGTTAAGACTTGCATGCTGGGAGTTGGAGCGAGCCGGTCGCATCCGCGCTTCGGTCTGCAGGTTGTATAACTTTTTCATTACATTTCATTATAGTACAACAGTCTGATTTGTCTAATCTTAGCAATTTCTTCTTAGCTAGCTACATAGTCGTCGTTGTATCAAAGATAATTGCGTAATTATCGTATTTCGTCGTCTCCTATCTGCCCAACACGTTCACCGTCTACCGTAGCACTGTAGTAACTATCACACTCAACGGAACGACTTGATTAGTGTAGTGTTAGCTAGCTACATAGTTGTCTTTGCTGTCTTCGTATCCAAGATAATTGTGTAGTTTAGAGTGTGTAGTCTTAGAGTGATAATTGCGTTATTATCGTATTTCGTCGTCCTCCTATCTGCCTAGCAGCTAGCCAGCTAGCATACGTTCACCGGCTACCGTAGCACTGTAGTAACTATCACACTCACCTGAACGACTTGATTAGTGTAGTATTAGCTAGCTACATAGTTGTCTTTGCTGTCTTCGTATCCAAGATAATTGTGTAGTTTAGAGTGTGTAGTCTTAGAGTGATTATCTTAATTCACCGAGGTTAGCTAGCCAGCTATTTTGTCGTCCTTAACGTAGGAGACACTCCTAGCTAGCCAATAGCCAGCCAACGTCTACTGAATAGAACTTTCGCATTCCGGTCGCATTCCGCTTCGCTCCACAGGTAGTATCACATTTTCATTTCATTTCATTACAGTCCCAACGGTGTGATTTGTTTGATCGTAGCTAGCTACATAGCTAGCTACATAGCCGTCTTTGTTTCAAAGATAATTGTGTAGTCTAGAGCGATTTTCTAGGTTAGCTAGCCAGCTATTGTCGTTCTCCTAACGCAACGTAACGTAACCAACACTGCTAGCTAGCCAGCTAGCTCCCGAAAAGCAGCATTGTAGAAACTTCACACTCAACGGTACGACTTGATTAGGGTAGTGTCAACAACGCAGCTAGCCTACCCCAGCAGTACTGTATCATTTTAATCATTTTAGTCAATTAGATTCTTGCTACGTAAGCTTAACTTTCTGAACATTCGAGACGTGTAGTCCACTTGTCATTCCAATCTCCTCTGCATTAGCGTAGCCTCTTCTCTAGCCTGTCAACTATGTGTCTGTCTATCCCTGTTCTCTCCTCTCTGCACAGACCATACAAACGCTCCACACCGCATGGCCGCGGCCACCCTAATCTGGTGGTCCCAGCGCGCACGACCCACGTGGAGTTCCAGGTCTCCGGTAGCCTCTGGAACTGCCGATCTGCGGCCAACAAGGCAGAGTTCATCTCAGCCTATGCCTCCCTCCAGTCCCTCGACTTCTTGGCTCTGACGGAAACATGGATCACCACAGACAACACCGCTACTCCTACTGCTCTCTCTTCGTCCGCCCACATGCTCTCGCACACCCGAGAGCTTCTGGTCAGCGGGGTGGTGGCACCGGGATCCTCATCTCTCCCAAGTGGTCATTCTCTCTTTCTCCCTTACCCATCTGTCTATCGCCTCCTTTGAATTCCATGCTGTCACAGTTACCAGCCCTTTCAAGCTTAACATCCTTATCATTTATCGCCCTCCAGGTTCCCTCGGAGAGTTCATCAATGAGCTTGATGCCTTGATAAGCTCCTTTCCTGAGGACGGCTCACCTCTCACAGTTCTGGGCGACTTTAACCTCCCCACGTCTACCTTTGACTCATTCCTCTCTGCCTCCTTCTTTCCACTCCTCTCCTCTTTTGACCTCACCCTCTCACCTTCCCCCTACTCACAAGGCAGGCAATACGCTCGACCTCATCTTTACTAGATGCTGTTCCTCCACTAACCTCATTGCAACTCCCCTCCAAGTCTCCGACCACTACCTTGTATCCTTTTCCCTCTCGCTCTCATCCAACACTTCCCACACTGCCCCTACTCGGATGGTATCGCGCCGTCCCAACCTTCGCTCTCTCTCCCCCGCTACTCTCTCCTCTTCCATCCTATCATCTCTTCCCTCTGCTCAAACCTTCTCCAACCTATCTCCTGATTCTGCCTCCTCAACCCTCCTCTCCTCCCTTTCTGCATCCTTTGACTCTCTATGTCCCCTATCCTCCAGGCCGGCTCGGTCCTCCCCTCCCGCTCCGTGGCTCGACGACTCATTGCGAGCTCACAGAACAGGGCTCCGGGCAGCCGAGCGGAAATGGAGGAAAACTCGCCTCCCTGCGGACCTGGCATCCTTTCACTCCCTCCTCTCTACATTTTCCTCCTCTGTCTCTGCTGCTAAAGCCACTTTCTACCACTCTAAATTCCAAGCATCTGCCTCTAACCCTAGGAAGCTCTTTGCCACCTTCTCCTCCCTCTTGAATCCTCCTCCCCCCCCCTCCTCCCTCTCTGCAGATGACTTCGTCAACCATTTTGAAAAGAAGGTCGACGACATCCGATCCTCGTTTGCTAAGTCAAACGACACCGCTGGTTCTGCTCACACTGCCCTACCCTGTGCTCTGACCTCTTTCTCCCCTCTCTCTCCAGATGACATCTCGCGTCTTGTGACAGCCGGCCGCCCAACAACCTGCCCGCTTGACCCTATCCCCTCCTCTCTTCTCCAGACCATCTCCGGTGACCTTCTCCCTTACCTCACCTCGCTCATCAACTCATCCCTGACCGCTGGCTACGTCCCTCCTGTCTTCAAGAGAGCGAGAGTTGCACCCCTTCTGAAAAAACCTACACTCGATCCCTCCGATGTCAACAACTACAGACCAGTATCCCTTCTTTCTTTTCTCTCCAAAACTCTTGAACGTGCCGCCCTTGGCCAGCTCTCCCGCTATCTCTCTCAGAATGACCTTCTTGATCCAAATCAGTCAGGTTTCAAGACTAGTCATTCAACTGAGACTGCTCTTCTCTGTATCACGGAGGCGCTCCGCACTGCTAAAGCTAACTCTCTCTCCTCTGCTCTCATCCTTCTAGACCTATCGGCTGCCTTCGATACTGTGAACCATCAGATCCTCCTCTCCACCCTCTCCGAGTTGGGCATCTCCGGCGCGGCCCACGCTTGGATTGCGTCCTACCTGACAGGTCGCTCCTACCAGGTGGCGTGGCGAGAATCCGTCTCCTCACCACGTGCTCTCACCACTGGTGTCCCCAGGGCTCTGTTCTAGGCCCTCTCCTATTCTCGCTATACACCAAGTCACTTGGCTCTGTCATAACCTCACATGGTCTCTCCTATCATTGCTATGCAGACGACACACAATTAATCTTCTCCTTTCCCCCTTCTGACGACCAGGTGGCGAATCGCATCTCTGCATGTCTGGCAGACATATCAGTGTGGATGACGGATCATCACCTCAAGCTGAACCTCGGCAAGACGGAGCTGCTCTTCCTCCCGGGAAGGACTGCCCGTTCCATGATCTCGCCATCACGGTTGACAACTCCATTGTGTCCTCGTCCCAGAGCGCTAAGAACCTTGGCGTGATCCTGGACAACACCCTGTCGTTCTCAAATAACATCAAGGCGGTGGCCCGTTCCTGTAGGTTCATGCTCTACAACATCCGCAGAGTACGACCCTGCCTCACACAGGAAGCGGCGCAGGTCCTAATCCAGGCACTTGTCATCTCCTGTCTGGATTACTGCAACTCGCTGTTGGCTGGGCTCCCTGCCTGTGCCATTAAACCCCTACAACTCATCCAGAACGCCGCAGCCCGTCTGGTGTTCAACCTTCCCAAGTTCTCTCACGTCACCCCGCTCCTCCGCTCTCTCCACTGGCTTCCAGTTGAAGCTCGCATCCGCTACAAGACCATGGTGCTTGCCTACGGAGCTGTGAGGGGAACGGCACCTCAGTACCTCCAGGCTCTGATCAGGCCCTACACCCAAACAAGGGCACTGCGTTCATCCACCTCTGGCCTGCTCGCCTCCCTACCACTGAGGAAGTACAGTTCCCGCTCAGCCCAGTCAAAACTGTTCGCTGCTCTGGCCCCCCAATGGTGGAACAAACTCCCTCACGACGCCAGGACAGCGGAGTCAATCACCACCTTCCGGAGACACCTGAAACCCCACCTCTTTAAGGAATACCTAGGATAGGATAAAGTAATCCTTCTCCCCCTCCCCCTTAAAAGACCTAGATGCACTATTGTAAAGTGGCTGTTCCACTGGATGTCATAAGGTGAAAGCACCAATTTGTAAGTCGCTCTGGATAAGAGCGTCTGCTAAATGACTTAAATGTAAATGTAAATGTTCTTATTTACAATGACAGCATAGGAACAGTGGGTTAACTGCCTTGTTCAGTGGCAGAACGACAGATTTTTATCTTGTCAGCTCAGGGATTCGATCCAGCAATCTTTTGGTTACTGGCCCAACATTCTAACAAATAGGCTACCTGCCAGCTAACCTAATTGACAGAGTGAAAAGAAGGAAGCCTGTATAGAATAAAAATATTCCAAAACATGCATCCTGTTTGCAACAAGGCACTAAAGTAATACTGCAAAAAATGTACTTTTTGTCCTGAATACAAAGTGTTATGTTTGGGACAAACCCAATAAAACACATTACTGAGTACCACTCTCCATATTTTCAAGCATAGTGGTGGCTGCATCATGTTATGGGTATGTTTGTAATCGTTAAGGACGGCGGAGTTCTTCAGGATACAAAAGACACAGAATGGAGCTAAGTACAGGCAAAATCCTAGAGAAAAACCTTACTCTGCTTTCCACCAGACAGTGGGAGATGAATTCACCTTTCAGGACAATAACCGAAAGCACAAGGCCTACACTGTAGTTGCTTACCAAGAAGACTGTGAATGTTCCCGAGTAGCTGTTACAGTTTTGACTTAAAACTACTTGAAAATCTATGGCAAGACCTCAAAATGTTTGTCTAGCAATGATCAACAACCAATTTGACAGAGCTTGAAGAATTTTGAAAATAATAAATGGCCAAATGTTTCACAATCCAGGTGTGGAAAGCTCTTAGAGACTTACCCAGAAAGACAGCTGTAATCGCTGCCAAAGGTGCTTCTGCAACGTACTGACTCAGGTGTGCGAATACTTATGTAAATTTGATATTTCTGTATTTATTTATTTTGTTCTATGCTAAACATTTCTTAACATGTTTCCACTTAGTCTTTATGGGATATTATGTGTAGATGGGTGAGATTTATTTATTTATTTTGAATTCAGGCTGTAACACAACTAAATGTGTAATAAGTCAAGGGGTATGAATAAGGGACAGTATAGACAACTTTGACTTTGCAGCTGACCCATCTAGTGGAAATCGCTCAGTTCTGCCTCCATGGCAAGATTCATGACAATAAACGTCAACCTGCCACATATCCCCACTAGCCATTAATCACTAAGAAACCGCACCGACCAACTGCTGTGTACACTGTGCTTTTCCCATCATACTGAACCTACTCCAACAAACACATAAAAAAAACACACATTCACAAAGCAATAAAGAATAAAATGGGCAATAATAACAAAGTCCCTGGAGTCCCTGGCCCTTTGCCACTGTGCTGTGGACGTGGCACAGCAGAGTCCATGATTAATATCACAATTCAATAGAATATCAGCCCCACAATATTTAATACTCTCAGCAGGCCAGTAATAGAACCGACATTAAGTGAAAGGCTTGTTTTCTTTCTCAGCCTGTGAATCCGGCTAGAGGTTTATTAACATGTTGAAATGAATTGTGACCATTGGGTGAACGGCTGGGCAGGACACTCGCTAATAGATGGAGATTACCAACGTCTGGGGGGAGAGGAGAGCATTTCACTGGCAGCTCACGTCTGAACCGCAAACCCCCGGATCTTATGAACAGAGACCATGAATAATTCACAGTGAAATATGAGGTTATATTTTATTGAAAAGCTTTAAGTTTAGCCAAGGCTGGGCTATGTATCATTCACAGTTGCCAGGGTTGAGAGCTGTGAAGTGGAGCAGAACTGGCCACTGGAAATAAAACGTAATAAAACTTTGATGCATGTCTGTTGCTCTACTTGTCGTTGGTTTTGGTACAGCTGTTACAGTACAGTCCCATAGAAGGAGCAGTCTCCACGTCACACAGTTATTACAAAGCTTCAGATTTGATCATAGTCAACAATGGCGGTGGGAAAACAGGTTGTTTGATAAGATAAGCCCGTCTCCATGGCCTAGGGTGGTCTAGTGGTTGCTGCCGCTGTCTTCAGAGCAGCCATGTTTGCCAACGCTGCCGTGGGTTTGAGTCCGGCCCACGTCCTACTAGCTAACCGTCTCTTCATCTGGCTGTCCTGTCTCTCTTCACTGTTTGTGTTTCTCTGAAGGTCCAATGAAGCTGTTTTTAATTTTTTTTTATCTCAACATCAAATCATTTCTGGGTAATATGGAGTACTTTAATGTGATCGTTTTCAATTAAAATGGTAAACAATGAACAAAGATAGCTTCTTAAAGAGCAAATTCTCAAGCAAGAATTTAGCTAGGACTATTGTTAAAAGGAGCTGTTATTGGCAGAGAGGTTTGGAACTGTTTTGTATTGGTCTATTAACTCATTTCCCGCCTGGGGATGGTACCAGAAAGGCCAACACTCCGTCCCACCGAAACAGGCTGACATTTCAGCTGGTCTTTTCAAACAGCTTTTACACTAAAAGGACATTATCATCAATTTAACAATTTTACAGTATTAGTGCGGAAAGTTATGTAAAAGCACAGGAATATCTCGAGATTGAGGCACCGGGCCTAATATATGGTATACATGTCACTATGACACTCGGAGCTGGGATATCCTTGCCTCAGCCAAGTGGCAGCATGAGTTCCTCTGAAATATGTTTCCCTCCTGTGAATACAGTCTCAGGGCTTTACTTTAATAAACCAAAAGTACATCTTAGTGCACTCACACAGCACAGTTGAGTTGTGGGTGTGTCAGAAATATTTATTTTTGAATCCTAATCCACCGATTCCTCGCCTGGTCTCTTCTCTGCGCCTGGGTCCAACTTCATCACATTACAATAGAGGCATGTTTGTTCTACATAACATATTTTTATCTGAATGTTCCAAGACGTTGTGTCCTGCTGGACACGTAACTGGCGTTATCGTAAAGAGGCAGGCTTTCGATGAATGAATAAATTGTAGGTGTAACGAGGGTTCGATCACTGACTGACCAATGAAAACCTGCCTCGAAGCTTTTCGTGCGGTTGCCTCAAGTTGCGTGTTTACTGTGTTTGATGTAGCGTTGTGCTAAACTCAGGCAGGAGAGCGTGAATGTTTGTCCTATCTGTTGAAGAAAGGCCTACTAGTTTATTAAATACATACAGTAACCCTATAATAGGCCTAGTTAAATCCAGGTTTTCATGTAAAAAAAAATGTATCGGCTTCAATATGGGAATATTAGCCAACACATTGCATTCGCATTTCGGCATCCGAATTCCCGCGATTTGACCTTTTTAAGTTCAGAGGACAATGAAGAGGAATTATTTGTAACAAAATGATCAACATAAAACAATAAGCAGACTTTTTCACAACTTGATGTTTTTAAATAGGCTTCCTACATAATGACATCTGTCATTCAATGGGCACTTAATGAGTCTACTAAGATAAAATATGGAATTGTTTTAAGGTGGACACATCATGGATTATTAAGCTATTTGATTTGGAGTTTTAGGACCCCTGTGTGTATTGAAAAAATATACAGTATACTGTATACAGTGTATTCGGAAAGTATTCAGACCCCTTGACTTTTTCAACATTTTGTTACAATACTGCCTTACTCTAAAATTGATTAAATACAAATGTTATTCATCAATCTATACACGACACCCCATAATGACAAAGCGAAAAACACGTTTTTAGACATTTTTGCAAATGTGTTAAAAACAGAAATACCCTATTTACATAAGTATTCAGAACCTTTGCAATGAGACTCGAAATTGAGCTCAGTTGCGTCCCGTTTCCACTGATCATCCTTGAGATGTTTGTACAACTTGATTGGAGTCCACCTGTGGTAAATTGTCATTATGGGGCATTGTGTGTAGATTGATGAGGAAAAAAACAATTTAATCCATTTTAGAATATGGCTGTAACTTAACAAACAAGAAGAAAAAAGTCCATTAAAATAACATCAAATTGATCAAAAATACAGTGTAGACATTGTTAATGTTGTAAATGACTTTTGTTGCGGGAAACGGCAGATTTATTTATGGAATATCTACATAGGCGTACAGAGACCCATTATCAGCAACCATCACTCCTGTGTTCCAATGGCATGCTGTGTTAGCTAATCCAAGTTCATCATTTTAAAAGGCTAATTGATCATTAGAAAACCATTTTGCAATAATGTTAACACAGCTGAAAACAGTTGTGCAGCTTAAAGAAGATGTAAAACTGGCCTTCTTTAGACTAGTTGAGTATCTGGAGCATCAGCATTTATGGGTTTGATTACAGGCTCAAAATGGCCAGAAACACATAACTTTCTGAAACTCGTTAGTCTATTCTTGTCCTGAGAAATGAAGGCTATTCCATGCGAGAAATTGCCAAGAAACTGAAGATCTCGTACAACGCCCTTCACAGGACAGCGCAAAATGCCTCTAACCAGAATAGAAAGAGTGGAAGGCCCCGGTGTACAACTGAGCAAGAGGACAAGTACATTAGAGTGTCTAGTTTGAGAAACAGATGCCTCATAAGTCCTCAACTGGCAGCTTCATTAAATAGTACCTGCAAAACACCAATCTCAACGTCAACAGTGAAGAGGCGACTCTGGGATGCTGACCTTCTAGGCAGAGTTGCAAAGAAAAAGCCATAGGCAAAAGAACACAAAAACTGGACAGAGGAAGATTGGAAAAAGATGTTATGGATAGATGAATCTAAGTTTGAGGTGTTCGGATCACAAAGAAGAACATTTGTGAGATGCATAAAAAAATGAAAGATGCTGGAGGAGTGCTTGACACCATCTGTCAAGCATGGTGGAAGCAATGTGATGGTCTGGGGGTGCTTTGGATGTGATAAAGTGGGAGATTTGTACAGGGTAAAAGGGATCTCCATTTTGCAACGCCCTGCCATACCCTGTGGACGCTGCTTAATTAGAGCCTATTTCCTTCTACAACAGGACAATGACCCAAAGGACACATGCTCCAAACTATGCAATAACTATTTAGGGAAGGATCTCAACCCTTTTGAGCTGTTGTGGGAGCACCTTGACCGTATGGTACGTAAGAAGTGCCCATCAAGCCAATCCAACTTTGTGGGAGGTGCTTCAAGAAGCATGGGGTGAAATCTCTTCAGATTACCTCAACAAATTGACAACTAGAAGCCAAAGGTCTGCAGGGCTGTAATTGCTGCAAATGGAGGATTCTTTGACGAAAACAAAGTTTGAAGGACACAATTATATTTAAATTAAAAATCATGATTTATAACCTTTTCAACATCTTGACTATAATTCCTATTCATTTTGCAACTCATTTCATGTATGGTTTCATGGAAAACAAGGACATTTCTAAGTGACCTCAAACATTTGAAAGGTAGTGTATGGAAAGAAATGTACTAAAAAATATATATTTTCGCTTTGTCATTATGGGTTATTGTGTGTAGATTGATGAGTAAAAAAATCTATTTAATACATTTTAGAATAAGGCTATAAAGTAACAAAATGTGGGAAAAGTCAAGGGTTCTGAGTACTTTCCGAATGCACTGTATTTCTCACTAGTTTACCCATTTACAGAGTAAAAAATGCTTTAATGCACAATTTAATCTGGCACTCTAGAAAGAGCTCCCGTAGTGACTGTGCAGCAGCCCGTTCATTCACCCTGCCTACTTATCATAACCTGTCAAGCCATCGTATTGATATTATTCTATTCGTTGTTATTTCAGACAATCGTGTACGGACACTACAATTGGATAAATACAATTCACACAGCTAAATATCACACAGAAACCTAAACATTTATGTTAAACTGCAATCAAGATGAAAGACCAGTAAACTGTGGAACAGCCTCTCTCCCATGTCTCCAAAGCCCAATCTCCATCTCTTTACCTACTCACACCAGGGATAATTCCCTGAGGTTCTCAACCTAATTCAAGACTTCAAGTTCATTTGCAGTATGACAATAGAAAAATAGTAACGTCGTCCGGGAGATCAGGCAATGGGTTGATAACAGGAAATCCACTAAAGTACAGGCAGGGAATAGGCAAAAGACGTCATGAGGCAGGCCAAAACTATCATACATGGGAGGATTAAATTACAGGAAACCCATCACTCTGAATAGAAGCATGTCACAAAACAAACAATACCTCACAGTGATGGGGTGCAAAGAACTGAACTAAATAGTGTGTGATAATGACATACAGGTGTGTGAACAGGTGATCAGAATTCGGGTGATTGGGATCTGGAGAGTGAGCTGCGTTCAGGGGATCTACAGTATGTGTTGGAGAGTGTGAGCTGGAAAGTGGGCTGGAAAGTGAGCTGTGTTCAGGGGATCTATGTGTTTGAGAGTGTGAGTTGGAAGCGGACGTTACAATTACAATATAAGAATCCAATAGAAAAATCCTATCAGATTTTGGGAACCAGTCCTATTGGACTCCTATGGAATTCTATCCTATAGGATTTTATGCTATAGCTAAACAATTTTATAGGATTCCAATGCAAGAATCCAATAGAAAAGATAGGTTCCAAAATTCCATAGGAATGTTTTTATTTGATTCCTATAGGACTTTTTTACTAGGGCAAACTGCAAATGGGCTCTAGGGACACAGGATACAGAGTCCCTTGTTAAGGAAAATGGTCTGACACTATTACCGCTGAGAGACGAGGTTGGAGGAGTGTGAAGATTCTCTCTGATCCCTCTAGTGTGTCTCCCCCACCTCCAAGTACCCATGGTGCTCCACAGGGGAATGACAAGCAACCGACCATGGAGGCTTAATGAGGCCCACACATGTGGGCGGTCATAGAAGAGATTTGGGCGTGTGGGAGAAGGATTGGAGGGGTTAGACACATAGGATCATTCATTAACATTTGAAAATGCAATTTTGGATCCACCTCATCTCTCAAACAAGTGAAGGAGAGAGAAATAGAGAGATGGGAAGAGAAAAGAGGGAGAGGTGGAGCGGGAGTTATCTTTTGGGAGATGTGGTGCGTGACAGACAATGGACAGCGCGCACTTAAAGAGTAAAGTTATTACCGTAAGTGGCATCCACATATCCACTCAGTTCTCCTTCAAACTCACTGAATTCTCATGTTGTTGATCTTTTAAACAACAAGCAAGAGAAGCCTCACTGGGGAGGTAGTCAAGGTTAGAGGTTGACTTTGTGCGTTTGTCTACGTTGCTACGATATCCACTCAGTTTGAATCATGTGACAGGGAACAGGAGGGTCTCTAATTGTTTTCGTTTTGTTTTCTGACAAAGTGATCTGTGACGTGTTTGATGAATTGCCTTGTCACAAACATCAGGTACCCTTGTCAACAGCCGAGGCTCTATGTTCACCACTGATAAGCAATGATAAATCATCTCTGTGTACACGGGAGGCGGGGAGAACTGCATCATTGCATTCTATGGGTTTTCCTTGTTGAGACTGTGCTGGCTCACTGTGAGAAATGTTTGTTTGTCTGTGTGTTTGTTCAGACTATAAGTAATTGCTCAATGTATGGGATTTAAACTACCTTGTCTAGAGGACAGCACCTTCCATTCAATAACAGTAGATTTTCTGACTCACTAGAAAAAGTACACACACTTTATTAAAGAGATGTTGCTGTCTACAGCGTGTTCTTTATTCACCTAGCCAGCTACAGTAGTTTATATTCTGAGCACCCCATATCAACTGCTCTGTGAAACTTCAGCAGCTCGTCTTTGATGAAATCCATGAATCATCCAGACTAGAGCGCATACTCTGAGTGTACAAGACATTAGGAACACTTTCCTAATATTGAGTTGCACCCTCTTTTGCCCTCAGAACAGCCTCATTTCGTCAGGGCGTGGACTCTACAAGGTGTCTAAAGCGTTCCACAGGGATGCTGGCCCATGTTGGCTCTGATGCTTCCCACAGTTGTGTCAAGTTGGCTGGATGTCCTTTGGGTGGTGGACCATTCTTGATACAGACGGGAAACTGTTGAGCGTGAAAGATCCAGCAGCACAGTAGTTCTTGACACAAACCGGTGCGCCCGGCACCTACTACCATACCCCGTTCAAAGGCACTTAAATATTTTGTCTTGCCCATTCACCCTCTGAATAGCACACATACACAATCCATCGCTCAATTGTTAAAGGCTTAAACATACTTCTTTAACCCGTCTCCTCCCCTTTATCTAGACTGATTTGAAGTGGATTCAACAGGTGACATCAATAAGGGATCATAGCTTTGACCTGGATTCACCTGGTCATGGAAAGAGCAGGTGTTCCTCATGTTCCACACATATTTACTACCCCTCTTCGTATACTTCCCTATCCCCATGCAATATTTCTGCTTAATTGCAGGCATTCCCAGCCTCCAATATGAAAACAGAACACCATAAGGGGAATATTACCTGAATTCCTCTCATAATAGTCTACGGGGACTCTGACTATATTTCACCACAGCGTAGGTCAGTGCCTACGGGAGTCTGTATAAAACAGCATCATCATCAGTCCCATCCTCACCCACAACCTTTGACCCTTTGGTCCCAGACTGACAACAGATAGCGAGGCTCTGACGATGATGTAATTTCAGCTCGGGAAAATGACTGTCACTGTTTTATCCTAATTAGCTGGAATGGCCAATTCTTCACAGGCCAGTGATGAGATGAGCAATTAGCTTCTGTGGTTCCAACTGGAACAGAGAGTGGTGGTGGTGTTGAGGCTGCATTATGGCATCCTCAGGGGGATTCCCCTCTGGCTCAGAGTCGCTGGTGGGTGACATACTGTAATCGTGAGGGTGGTAACCATGGCGATGGAGTGTCCAGGAGGAGAAAGGCCATCTTGATGTTACTGTATTAATTGACATCCTGCTCTCTGTGAGGTTTTGCCCTACATAGAGGGAACGGTGTCCATTTCATTATGTCTTTAGAAAGGAGAGGAGGATTGCCACAGAGATCCTCATCGTTATTGCTATATAATTGCAAGATTGTTCGATACATCAGTTGCGGTCTCTATAGCTTCAAGATGAGGTCCTAAACCTAGCATGAAAGTGCATCGTTGTAGCTGTGTGAGTTAATATAGTCAAAATGTTTGCCTTGGGGTAAGTTGAGCCAATGGCAAGTTGAGCAAATTGAAATGTTTTCTTCACAAGAGTAATGCAAGGCATTATCGCTGGGATATGAGGTAACAACAGGGCCTGGCTTATGTTAAAAGTGTAAAAAGAAAAGTAAAAAGTGTTTTACGTGTGTTAAGCCTGTGTTAAAATATGCTTAAAATGAATAAAAGACACAAAAGTGATGATGTTGAATTGTGTTTGGGAAATAAAGATTGACATTGTTTTTAAAAGGTAGTGGTAATGTTTCATTAAGTACAGAAATGTGTTGGCAACTTACCCTGTCCTCCGGCTCACTGTACCCCATAACCTGGGTACGTTTTCCAAATCAGTCAGGTTTCAAGACTAGTCATTCAACTGAGACTGCTCTTCTCTGTATCACGGAGGCGCTCCGCACTGCTAAAGCTAACTCTCTCTCCTCTGCTCTCATCCTTCTAGACCTATTGGCTGCCTTCGATACTGTGAACCATCAGATCCTCCTCTCCACCCTTTCCAAGTTGGGCATCTCCGGCGCGGCCCACGCTTGGATTGCGTCCTACGTGACAGGTCGCTCCTACCAGGTGGCGTGGCGAGAATCCGTCTCCTCACCACGTGCTCTCACCACTGGTGTCCCCCAGGGCTCTGTTCTAGGCCCTCTCCTATTCTCGCTATACACCAAGTCACTTGACTCTGTCATAACCTCACATGGTCTCTCCTATCATTGCTATGCAGACGACACACAATTAATCTTCTCCTTTCCCCTTCTGATGACCAGGTGGCGATCGCATCTCTGCATGTCTGGCAGACATATCAATGTGGATGACGGATCACCACCTCAAGCTGAACCTCGGCAAGACGGAGCTGCTCTTCCTCCCGGGAAGGACTGCCCGTTCCATGATCTCGCCATCACGGTTGACAACTCCACTGTGTCCTCCTCCCAGAGCGCTAAGAACCTTGGCGTGATCCTGGACAACACCCTGTCGTTCTCAACTAACATCAAGGCGGTGGCCCGTTCCTGTAGGTTCATGCTCTACAACATCCGCAGAGTACGACCCTGCCTCACACAGGAAGCGGCGCAGGTCCTAATCCAGGCACTTGTCATCTCCCGTCTGGATCACTGCAACTCGCTGTTGGCTGGGCTCCCTGCCTGTGCCATTAAACCCCTACAACTCATCCAGAACGCCGCAGCCCGTCTGGTGTTCAACCTTCCCAAGTTCTCTCACGTCACCCCGCTCCTCCGCTCTCTCCACTGGCTTCCAGTTGAAGCTCGCATCCGCTACAAGACCATGGTGCTTGCCTATGGAGCTGTGAGGGGAACGGCACCTCAGTACCTCCAGGCTCTGATCAGGCCCTACACCCAAACAAGGGCACTGCGTTCATCCACCTCTGGCCTGCTCGCCTCCCTACCACTGAGGAAGTACAGTTCCCGCTCAGCCCAGTCAAAACTGTTCGCTGCTCTGGCCCCCCAATGGTGGAACAAACTCCCTCACGACGCCAGGACAGCGGAGTCAATCACCACCTTCCGGAGACACCTGAAACCCCACCTCTTTAAGGAATACCTAGGATAGGATAAAGTAATCCCTCTCACCCCCCTTAAAAGATTTAGATGCACTATTGTAAAGTGGCTGCTCCACTGGATGTCATAAGGTGAATGCACCAATTTGTAAGTCGCTCTGGATAAGAGCGTCTGCTAAATGACTTAAATGTAAATGTAAATGTTTTCCAAGAGACCACTTTTGTTGGACAAGCAATGTTTTCAAAACTGTAATGTTTACAAGAATTAAGATTATTTCCAGGGATACACAACATTCTGAAATATATGTAGATCTATTTGTTGGAAGGAATACTATGTTTCACTTGACGGAGTGATGCTGTATGTAAAAAAGGGCTCACATTACCCCACGTTCACCTACTGTGCTTTTCTATGACTATGTTTCAATGACACTATCATTTACACTATCCGATCAGATCAGAAAACTGTAATGTACTTAATGACGCAATTCATTTTGAAGCAATCACAATACATACAGTTGAAGTCGGATGTTTACACACACGTATGTTGGGAGTCATTAAAACTTGTTTTTGGCAAGTCAGTTAGGACATCTACTTTGTGCATGACACAAGTCATTTTTCCAACAATTGTTTGCAGACAGATTATTTCACTTAAAATTCACTGTATCACAATTTTAGTGGGTCAGAAAGTTAACATACACTAAGTTGACTGTGCCTTTAAACAGCTCGGAAAATTCCAGAAAATGAAAATGAAGCTTTAGAAGCTTCTGATAGGATAATTGACATCATTTGAGTCAATTGGAGGTGTACCTGTTAATGTATTTCTACCTTCAAACTAAGTGCATCTTTGCTTGACATCATGGGAAAATCAGAAGTAATCAGCCAAGACCTCAGAAAAACAATTGTAGAGCTCCACAAGTCTGGTTCATCCTTGGGAGCAATTTATAAACGACTGAAGGGACCACGTTCATCTGTACAAACAATAGTATGCAAGTATAAACACCATGGGACCATGCAGCCGTCATACCGCTCAGGAAGGAGACGCGTTCTGTCTCCTAGAGATGAACGTACTTTTTTTGCGAAAAGTGCAAATCAATCCCAGAACTTCAGCAAAGGACCTTGTGAAGATGCTGGAGGGAACAGGTACAAAAGTATCTATATCCACAGTAAAACGAGTCCTATATCGACATAATCTGAACGGCCGCTCAGCAAGGAAGAAGCCACTGCTCCAAAACCTCCATAAAAAAAGCCAGACTACATTTTGCAACTGCACATGGAGACAAAGTTCGTACTTTTTGGAGAAATGTCCTCTGGTCTGATGAAACAACAATAGAACTGTTTGGCCATAATGATCATCGTTATGTTTGGAGGAAAAAGGGTTAGGCTTGGAAGCTGAAGAACACCATCCCAGCCGTGAAGCATGGGGGGTGACAGCATCATGTAGTGGGGGTGCTTTGCTGCAGGAGGGACTGGTGCACTTCACAAAATAGATGGCATCATGTGGACGGAAAATTATGTGGATATATTGAAGCAACATCTCAAGACATCAGTCAGGAAGTTAAAGCTTTGTCGCAAATGGGTCTTCCAAATGGACATTGACCCCAAGCATACTTCCAAAGTTGTGGCAAAATGGCTTAAGGACAACAAAGTCAAGGTATTGGAGTGGCCTACACAAAGACCTGACCTCAATCCTATAGAAAATGTGTTATCAGAACTGAAAAAGCGTGTGTGAGCAAGGAGGCCTTCAAACCAAACTCAGTTACACCAGATCTGTCAGAAGGAATGGGCCAAAATGCACCCAACTTATTGTGGGAAGCTTGTGGAAGACTACCTGAAATGTTTGACCCAAGTTAAACAATTTGAAGGCAATGCTACCAAATACTAATTGAGTGGATGTAAACTTCTGACCCACTGGGAATGTGATGAAAGAAAGCTTAAATAAATCATTCTCTTTACTATTATTCTGACATTTCACATTCTTAAAATAAAGTGATGATCCTAACTATGATTAAATGTCAGTAATTGTGAAAACTGAGTTTAAATGTATTTGGTTAAGATGTATGTAAACTTCCGACTTCAACTGTACAAATGAACACATATGTGTCCGGTTTCAGGAAACTAGGCGTATGTCGCGGGTCATTGCTTCACAGGTGAGCCGTTTGAACGTAAACATTTTTTGTTGTTGATCAACATGTGCTTTTTGGCAGAAATGCCTTCTCGAACATATGAATTTTCATATGCCTTAATAACAAACTTGTATGCCATTTGTAAATACAAATAAAATTGTTAAATTATGAGCCTAGTTGGTATAGCCAAAGATAAAGTCAGCAACCTTCCCGCTATCCATGATTGGCTGAGATAATGAGTGGGTTGGACATGCTGAGAGATGAGTTTGGATTGGTCTGCCATTAAACACGCTTCTGTCTATTTGAGCTGGTCAGTATGTCTAGATAATCCTGTGTCTTTAAAAATTTTTTTATTGTGTATTAAAACTGCATAAGTGTTGCTCTCCACTTTCTGGAGGACTGAGTTTTGAAATCACTGGAATTTGAGTATGATCGCTTCCAGATGACATCTTCAAACTATGGGCAACCATGGCATCCGACAGGAGACGCGTCCAACCATGAATGATGTATATGGGTAAGATAGTCTGGCAAGTTACATGATCAGATATTATATGTTTCAAATTTTGACAGAAAGATCCAGAAAGATCCATTAGGCTAGCTATAGCCTAATGTTAGCTAGCTAACACTGAACCTGGCTGTTTAGCTACCTGCAGATTCATACAGGGTAGTAATGTCATGAGTTGTGATTATGGTTCATTGTTTACCTAGCTAGCTAGCTAATGTTAGCTGGCTGACTCGCTAGTTAACGTTACGTGTATGACCTTATTATTCACATCGCAGAGCTATTTGCTTAACTAGCTATAGCCTAATGTTAGGTAGCTAACATTGAACCTGGTTGGTTAGCTACCTGCAGATTCATGCAGGGTAGTAATGCCATATGTTGTGATTATGGATCATTGTTTACCTAGCTAGCTAGCTAACTACATATCTTAACAGAAGACTCCACTATGCAAGTAACCATTTCACGTGCATTCTAAAATTCAGTCTGGCCATCTACTCAGATTTCAGAGTACTCTCATCGGAGTGACAATCTGACAGCACAGTTGCAGTCACCAATGCTCTGGATAACATAACAGCCTAACCAGCTTTACTGGGGTGAGTAATGTTCAGTGAGCAGTTCTCTCTCTCACTTAGATGTCTGGAAGTAGCTAGTAAGTTAGCTTGACTGCTGTTAGTACATTCAGTTCAACCCTTAAAGAGATGGGTGGGGCTAAAGCTTAAGTGGGTGTGAACGATGCTGAATGGGTGTAGACAAAGAAGGGTTCTCCAATAGTAGTTCCAAAACATTCAAAGGCCATTTTCACCAAAGTGAGTTTGCAAGATTTACAACTTTCAAAGCAAAATTACTTTCCCATTGTTCCTCAACTGTAGTGTATGATATACTGTATAATTTTGTAGCTCTGAGTATCTACTTTTATCCAATGTAAAAAACACCATTTCATATTTTGCTACATAAGACTGATTTGAGTTGGCCGGTGGTGTAAGGGTTTTCCTCCTCTTCGTCTGAAGAGGAGGTGTAGCAAGGATCGGACCAAGATGCGGCGTGGTAAGTGTCCATGGTTGTTTATTTAAAAACATGAACTGAACACTCAATGAATACAAAACAATAAACGTGAACAAAACCGAAACAGTACCGTGTGGCGAACAAACACAGACACGGAAACAATCACCCACAAACACACAGTGAAACCCAGGCTACCTAAGTATGATTCTCAATCAGAGACAACTAATGACACCTGCCTCTGATTGAGAACCATACTAGGCCGAAACATAGAAATTCCCAACACCAAGAAAAACAAACATAGACAACCCACCCAACTCACGCCCTGACCATACTAAATAAATACAAAACAAAGGAAATTTAGGTCAGAACGTGACAGTACCCCCCCCCAAAGGTGCGGACTCCGGCCGCAAAACCTTGACCTATAGGGAGGGTCTGGGTGGCGTCTGTCCGCGGTGGCGGTTCTGGTGTGGGACGCGGACCCCATTTCAACATTGTCTTAGTCCGCCTTATTGTCCGCCTCCGTGGCTTTCTCACCATGACCACCCCTCTCAATGACCCCACTGGACAGAGGGGCAGCTCGGGACAGAGGGGCAGAAGCTCTGGACAGAGGGCAGGAGCTCGGGACAGAGGGACAGGAGCTCGGGACAGAGGGACAGGAGCTCGGGACAGAGGGGCAGGGGCTCTGGGACTCTGGGCTGAGGGGCTCGGGACCCTCTGGGCAGGGGCTCTGGCGCCTCTGGGCTGAGGGGGCTCGGGACCCTCTGGGCTGAGGGGCTCTGGCGCCTCTGGGCTGAGGGGCTCTGGCGCCTCTGGGCTGAGGGGCTCTGGCGCCTCTGGGCTGAGGGGCTCCAGCAGCGGCGCCGGACAGGCGGGAGGCTCCGGCAGCGGCGCCGGACAGGCGGGAGGCTCCGGCAGCGGCGCCGGACAGGCGGGAGGCTCCGGCAGCGGCGCCGGACAGGCGGGACGCTCCGGCAGCGGCGCCGGACAGGCGGGACGCTCCGGCAGCGGCGCCGGACAGGCGGGAGGCTCCGGCAGCGGCGCCGGACAGGCGGGAGGCTCCGGCAGCGGCGCCGGACAGGCGGGAGGCTCCGGCAGCGGCGCCGGACAGGCGGGAGACTGCGGCAGCGGCGCCGGACAGGCGGGACGCTCCGGCAGCGGCGCCGGACAGGCGGGAGGCTCCGGCAGCGGCGCCGGACAGGCGGGAGACTGCGGCAGCGGCGCCGGCCAGGCGGGAGGCGGCCGGACAGGCGGGAGCTCCGCAGCGCTGACAGGCGGGACGCTCCGGCAGCGGCGCCGGACAGGCGGGACGCTCCCGGCAGCGGCGCCGGACAGGCGGGAGGCTCCGGCAGCGGCGCCGGACAGGCGGGACGCTCCGGCAGCGGCGCCGGACAGGCGGGAGGCTCCGGCAGCGGCGCCGGACAGGCGGGAGGCTCCGGCAGCGGCGCCGGACAGGCGGGACCACCTGCAGGGAGGAGACAGAGAGACAGCCTGGTGCGTGGGGCTGCCACAGGAACCACCAGGCTGGGGAGACCTTCAGGAGGCTTGGTGTTAGGAGGAGCCTGAAAGACTGGGCTGTGGGGGAGCACTGGAGCTCTGGTGCGCAACCTTGGCACCACTTCCCCAGGCTGGACAACTACTCTAGCCCGGACCCTCCAGAGTGCAGGCACAGGTTGAACCGGGCTGTGGGTAAGCACGGGAGATCTAGTGCTTACTACACGCACCTCTCCCTTTGGCTCCACTCCCACATTTGCCCGGGACGAGCGGAGCGCAGGCAGAGGACACACTGCACCCTCCCAGCGCCCCGGAGACACAGCACGCAGAGCCGGCGCAGGATAACCTGGACCAAAACTGCGTACCGGCGACCAGACCCGCTGAGCAGGCACCATACGCCCTGGCTCAATGCCCACACTCGCATGGCACTCTCGGGGGGCTGCCCTATAGCGCACCGGGCTATGGACACGCACTGGCGACACCGTGCGCTTAACCGCATAACACGGTGCCTGACCAGTAATGCGCTGCTTATCATAAGCACGAGGAGTGAGCTCAGGTCTGCTACCTGGCTTAGTACCACACCTCGTGTTCCCCCCCCAAAAAATAATTTGGGGCTGCCTCTCGTACCTGTCGCACTGCCGTGCTGGCTTCGCCAACCTCATTCTCCTGTAGCCTTCCTTGCACTGCTCCATCGAATCCCAGGCGGGCTCCGGCACTCTCCCTGGGTCGACCGCCCACCTGTCTATCTCCTCCCAAGTCGTGTAGTCCAGACTCTGCTCTGATGCTGGCCGCTGTTGTTGCTGCTGCTGCTGCTGCTGTCGTCGCTGCGGTTTTTTACCACGCCGCTCAGCTTTCGCTGCCTCCAGCTCTGCTTTAGGATGGCGATTTTCCCCAGCCTGTGCCCAGGGTCCCTCTCTGTTCAGTATCTGCTCCCATGTCCAGGAGTACTGTGATGCTGGCCGCTGTTGCTGCTGCTGCTGCTGTCGTCGCTGCGGTTTTTTACCACGCCGCTCGGTCCTTGGTTGGTGGGTGATTCTGTAAGGGTTTTCCTCCTCTTCGTCTGAAGAGGAGGTGTAGCAAGGATCGGACCAAGATGCGGCGTGGTAAGTGTCCATGGTTGTTTATTTAAAAACATGAACTGAACACTCAATGAATACAAAACAATAAACGTGAACAAAACCGAAACAGTACCGTGTGGCGAACAAACACAGACACGGAAACAATCACCCACAAACACACAGTGAAACCCAGGCTACCTAAGTATGATTCTCAATCAGAGACAACTAATGACACCTGCCTCTGATTGAGAACCATACTAGGCCGAAACATAGAAATTCCCAACACCAAGAAAAACAAACATAGACAACCCACCCAACTCACGCCCTGACCATACTAAATAAATACAAAACAAAGGAAATTTAGGTCAGAACGTGACAGGTGGCTTATTTCTGCTTTACCAAATGAGGAGAGTTACAAACTTCACGCACCAGTCAGAGTTATACTTAAACTACATTTTTAATAATAATAAGAGCTTTGGAACAGCATTTTGACTTTCAATGATGCGCCATCACTAATGAACCATTGAAAGTGACATCAGAAAAGTACAAAGATCTTTTATGGCCAAGATACACCCCTCTCAACCTACATGACGAACCACAGATCTTAGGAACAGTTCACAAAGAAAGACTTGTACTTGAGAGAGAGGAGTATCCCATAGCCAGATAACATTCGCTATAAATTATCGTTCAGTTTGGTCCCTCAGACGAGGTTCTAATCTCGTTCCTGGTACTTCATAGCACAAAAACATTACCTCATGTCATCTGGAATGCTCTTTAGGTTTTATCACCCAAAGACATCGTAAATCTCCTCGGTCAGTGCTATCTCATAGAGGTCCATCCTCAGTGGAACACACACACAATACTCTATTCTGTCGAATAAAACAACCATTATAATGCAATACAAGCATTATAACATAATCTTGCAATTTTCCACGACATCTGTCACATATTTAAAAACAACAATATTATATCAAAGGATATTTACAAGCATAATGATGCCAACTTTTGCCTCTCCAAAACCCCTTGATGAGTGATGAACAAACAACCACAGTACATCCACAGCCCAAATCTAGACTGATGTGAATGAAGTCCTCTCAAGGACCATTGAGCCGCCACTCTTTCCAAAGCACCAGCGCTATGACAGAGGCAGACCTCCTGTTATGTGTGGATGACTACATCCGGCCATCAGTGACTGACTGTGTGAGTCTCTGTTTGCCTCTGATAGTAACTCATCATCAGACTTAGAGAGAGGTGGAGTGAGCCCTGAACGTCTCACCACCATATCTCCAAAGGGGACTGTGACCCAAACATCTAACCTTCTGATACATTCCATTAACAAAGAGCCATGATCCCAGGGCAGGGGTCCATACCTGGGGACTGGAGGTGACAGCAGGTGAGTGGACCACACAACACGTCCTTCTCTCCAGGGGCCTTGCTCAGACGGAGTCAATAGTTGTAGCTAACAGTAAACCTCTTCCTCTCTCTCTCTCCCTCTTTCTCTCTTCTTTGTTTGTAGCTACCGATTTGTGTCTGTGCTATGTGTGTCTCAGCTGTTGTGTCTTCAGTATGTGGCAAGCAAGCTGTGTGTCTTAACTGTTCCCAACACAACAACAAGCCACTGTAATACGCTAACCCAATACTAATTGAATAATTAGAAAGGCCAATTGGTAATTATTTACTAATTAGCAGTGTCTCTTTATGTTTATAACTTAATTTAATGACCTGTATTGGCCCTGGTTTCCTGGCAACAACCATAATTGCATCCCCAATCAGGCATCTCATTCTTGCAGTAGCTATGGTGACATATTTACATCTGACTAACAGAACAATTCCAAGCTCTTCCCTATTCATTATTACAATTGTCACAATAATTGTTGACAATGTTGCCGATCATAAAAGCTTTGGCCTCCGTTACTTTGAACAGTGTGCATTGCTGTCCTTCGATTCAACCTATTGAATAGAAATGTGTTTTCTTATTTTCTCACAGTTACCCCATTCTGTCTTCATTTGTTTTACATGATTTCACAACAGCTGGTGCGCAATCTCTATTAAAGAAGTTTCGAGGTTCTGCTCGCCTGAGTTAGAATAACTCATGATAAGCTGTAGACCATACTAAACTCAGCAAAAAAAAGAAACATCTGCGTTTATTTTCAGCAAACTTAACTTGTGTAAATATGTGAATGAACATAACAAGATTCAACAACTGAGACATAAACTGAACAATTTCCACAGACATGTGACTAACAGAAATTGAATAATGTGTCCCTGAACAAAGGGGGGGGTCAAAATCAAAAGTAACAGTCAGTATTTGGTGTGGCCACCAGCTACATTAAGTACTGCAGTGCATCTCCTCGTCATGGACTGCACCAGATTTGCCAGTTCTTGCTGTGAGATGTTACCCCACTCTTCCACCAAGGTACCTGCAAGTTCCCGGACATTTCTGGGGGGAATCGCGCTAGCCCCACCCTCCTATCCAACAGGTCCCAGACGTGCTCAATGGGATTGAGATCCGGGCTCTTCGCTGGCCAAGGCAGAACACAGATAATCCTGTCTTCCAGGAAATCACGCACAGAACGAGCAGTATGGCTGTTGGCATTGTCATGCTGGAAGGTCATGTCAGGATGAGCCTGCAGGAAGGGTACCACATGAGGGAGGAGGATGTCTTTCCTGTAACGCACAGCATTGAGATGGCCTGCAATGACAACAAGCTCAGTTCGATGATGCTGTGACACACCGCCCCAGACCATGATGGACCCTCCACCTCCAAATCGATCCCGCTCGATGGCCTCGGTGTAACGCTCATTCCGTTGACGATAAACGCGAATCCAACCATCACCCCTGGTGAGACAAAACCGTGACTCATCAGTGAAGAGCACTTTTTGCCAGTTCTGTCTGGTCCAGCGACGGTAGGTTTGTGCCCATAGGCGACGTTGTTGCTGGTGATGTCTGGTGAAGACCTGCCTTACAACAGGCGTACAAGCCATCAGTCCAGCCTCTCTCAGCCTATTGCGGACAGTCTGAGCACTGATGGAGGGATTGAGCAATCCTGGTGTAACTCGGGCAGTTGTTGTTCCCATCCTGTACCTGTCCCGCAGGTGTGATGTTCGGATGTACCGATCCTGTGCAGGTGTTGTTACATGTGGTCTGCCACTGCGAGGATGATCAGCTGTCCGTCTTGTCTCCCTATAGCGCTGTCTT
Organism: Oncorhynchus nerka; assembly: GCF_034236695.1. NCBI lineage: Eukaryota > Metazoa > Chordata > Actinopteri > Salmoniformes > Salmonidae > Oncorhynchus > Oncorhynchus nerka. The sequence continues at coordinate 36,046,914 of NC_088405.1, forward strand.
AGGCGTCTCACAGTACGGATATTGCAATATATTGCCCTGGCCACCTCTGCAGTCTTCATGCCTCCTTGCAGCATGCCTAAGGCACGTTCACGCAGTCAGTAGAAAGGCCTCTTTAGTGTCCTAAGTTTTCATAACTGTGACCTTAATTGCCTACCGTCTGTAAGCTGTTAGTGTCTTAACGACCATTACACAGGTGCATGTTCAATAATTGTTTATGATTCATTGAACAAACATGGCAAACAGTGTTTAAACCGTTTACAATGAAGACCTGTGACGTTATTTGGATTTTTACGGATTATCTTTGAAAGACAAGGTCCTCAATATGGGACGTTTCTTTTTTTGCTGAGTTTATTTACCAAGATCATTTTCATCTGTATTTTTCATAGCTGTCTACTTACCAGCCCAAACTGATGCTGGCAATAAGATCGCACTCAACAAGCTAGGAGTGGGACACTAACCTGGACGCTTGTAGGAAATCCTGCTAAGCCCTCTGACGAACAATCAAACAGGCAAAGATTCTATACAGGACTAAGATCTAATCCTACTACACCAGTTCTGACTCTCGTTGGATATGGCAGGGCTTGCAAACTATCACAGTTTGCAAAGGGAAACTTAGCCGCGAGCTGCCCAGTGACACAGGCCTACCAGGTGAGCTAAATGCCTTTAATCTCTCTACGAGGCAAGCAACACTGAACCATACATGAGAGCAACAACTGTTCCGGACAACTGTGTGATCACGCTCTCTGTAGCCGATGTGGGTAAGACATTTAAACAGGTTAACATTCCCACAGTGCCAGACGGATTATGAGGACACGTATTCAGAGCATGCGCTGAGCAGCTGTCTTCACTGACATTTTCAACCTTTCCCTGACCCAAGCTGTAATACCTACATGTTTCAAGCAGACCACCATGATTAGTGTAGTGTCAACAACGCAGCCAATGCCAGCTAGCCTACATAGTCAACAACGCAGCCTCTGCCAGCTAGCCTACTTCAGCAGTACTGTATCATTTTAATCATTTTAGTCAATAAGATTCTTGCTACGTAAGCTTAACTTTCTGAACACTCGTGACGTGTAGTCCACTTGTCATTCCAATTTCCTTTGCATTAGCGTAGCCTCTTGTGTAGCCTGTCAACTATGTGTCTGTCTATCCCTGTTCTCTCCTCTCTGCACAGACCATACAAACGCTCCACACCGCGTGGCCGCGGCCACCCTAATCTGGTGGTCCCAGCGCGCACGACCCACGTGGAGTTCCAGGTCTCCGGTAGCCTCTGGAACTGCCGATCTGCGGCCAACAAGGCAGAGTTCATCTCCGCCTATGTCTCCCTCCAGTCCCTCGACTTCTTGGCACTGACGGAAACATGGATCACCACAGACAACACTGCTACTCCTACTGCTCTCTCTTCGTCTGCCCACGTGTTCTCGCACACCCCGAGAGCTTCTGGTCAGCGGGGTGGTGGCACCGGGATCCTCATCTCTCCCAAGTGGTCATTCTCTCTTTCTCCCCTTACCCATCTGTCTATCGCCTCCTTTGAATTCCATGCTGTCACAGTTACCAGCCCTTTCAAGCTTAACATCCTTATCATTTATCGCCCTCCAGGTTCCCTCGGAGAGTTCATCAATGAGCTTGATGCCTTGATAAGCTCCTTTCCTGAGGACGGCTCACCTCTCACAGTTCTGGGCGACTTTAACCTCCCCACGCCTACCTTTGACTCATTCCTCTCTGCCTCCTTCTTTCCACTCCTCTCCTCTTTTGACCTCACCCTCTCACCTTCCCCCCTACTCACAAGGCAGGAAATACGCTCGACCTCATCTTTACTAGATGCTGTTCTTCCACTAACCTCGTTGCAACTCCCCTCCAAGTCTCCGACCACTACCTTGTATCCTTTTCCCTCTCGCTCTCATCCAACACTTCCCACACTGCCCCTACTCGGATGGTATCGCGCCGTCCCAACCTTCGCTCTCTCTCCCCCGCTACTCTCTCCTCTTCCATCCTATCATCTCTTCCCTCTGCTCAAACCTTCTCCAACCTATCTCCTGATTCTGCCTCCTCAACCCTCCTCTCCTCCCTTTCTGCATCCTTTGATTCTCTATGTCCCCTATCCTCCAGGCCGGCTCGGTCCTCCCCTCCCGCTCCGTGGCTCGACGACTCATTGCGAGCTCACAGAACAGGGCTCCGGGCAGCCGAGCGGAAATGGAGGAAAACTCGCCTCCCTGCGGACCTGACATCCTTTCACTCCCTCCTCTCTACATTTTCCTCTTCTCTCTCTCTGCTGCTAAAGCCACTTTCTACCACTCTAAATTCCAAGCATCTGCCTCTAACCCTAGGAAGCTCTTTGCAACCTTCTCCTCCCTCCTGAATCCTCCTCCCCCTCCCCCCTCCTCCCTCTCTGCAGATGACTTCGTCAACCATTTTGAAAAGAAGGTCGACGACATCCGATCCTCGTTTGCTAAGTCATACGACACCGCTGGTTCTGCTCACACTGCCCTACCCTGTGCTCTGACCTCTTTCTCCCCTCTCTCCAGATGAAATCTCGCGTCTTGTGACGGCCGGCCGCCCAACAACCTGCCCGCTTGACCCTATCCCCTCCTCTCTTCTCCAGACCATTTCCGGAGACCTTCTCCCTTACCTCACCTCGCTCATCAACTCATCCCTGACCGCTGGCTACGTCCCTTCCGTCTTCAAGAGAGCGAGAGTTGCACCCCTTCTGAAAAAACCTACACTCGATCCCTCCGATGTCAACAACTACAGACCAGTATCCCTTCTTTCTTTTCTCTCCAAAACTCTTGAACGTGCCGTCCTTGGCCAGCTCTCCGCTATCTCTCTCAGAATGACCTTCTTGATCCTAATCAGTCAGGTTTCAAGACTAGTCATTCAACTGAGACTGCTCTTCTCTGTATCACGGAGGCGCTCCGCACTGCTAAAGCTAACTCTCTCTCCTCTGCTCTCATCCTTCTAGACCTATCGGCTGCCTTCGATACTGTGAACCATCAGATCCTCCTCTCCACCCTTTCCAAGTTGGGCATCTCCGGCGCGGCCCACGCTTGGATTGCGTCCTACCTGACAGGTCGCTCCTACCAGGTGGCGTGGCGAGAATCCGTCTCCTCACCACGTGCTCTCACCACTGGTGTCCCCCAGGGCTCTGTTCTAGGCCCTCTCCTATTCTCTCTATACACCAAGTCACTTGGCTCTGTCATAACCTCACATGGTCTCTCCTATCATTGCTATGCAGACGACACACAATTAATCTTCTCCTTTCCCCCTTCTGATGACCAGGTGGCGAATCGCATCTCTGCATGTCTGGCAGACATATCCGTGTGGATGACGGATCACCACCTCAAGCTGAAACTCGGCAAGACGGAGCTGCTCTTCCTCCCGGGGAAGGACTGCCCGTTCCATGATCTCGCCATCACGGTTGACAACTCCATTGTGTCCTCCTCCCAGAGCGCTAAGAACCTTGGCGTGATCCTGGACAACACCCTGTCGTTCTCAACTAACATCAAGGCGGTGGCCCGTTCCTGTAGGTTCATGCTCTACAACATCCGCAGAGTACGACCCTGCCTCACACAGGAAGCGGCGCAGGTCCTAATCCAGGCACTTGTCATCTCCCGTCTGGATTACTGCAACTCGCTGTTGGCTGGGCTCCCTGCCTGTGCCATTAAACCCCTACAACTCATCCAGAACGCCGCAGCCCGTCTGGTGTTCAACCTTCCCAAGTTCTCTCACGTCACCCCGCTCCTCCGCTCCCTCCACTGGCTTCCAGTTGAAGCTCGCATCCGCTACAAGACCATGGTGCTTGCCTACGGAGCTGTGAGGGGAACGGCACCTCAGTACCTCCAGGCTCTGATCAGGCCCTACACCCAAACAAGGGCACTGCGTTCATCCACCTCTGGCCTGCTCGCCTCCCTACCACTGAGGAAGTACAGTTCCCGCTCAGCCCAGTCAAAACTGTTCGCTGCTCTGGCCCCCCAATGGTGGAACAAACTCCCTCACGACGCCAGGACAGCGGAGTCAATCACCACCTTCCGGAGACACCTGAAACCCCACCTCTTTAAGGAATACCTAGGATAGGATAAAGTAATCCCTCTCACCCCCCCTCCCCCTGAAAAGATTTAGATGCACTACTGTTCCACTGGAGGTCATAAGGTGAATGCACCAATTTGTAAGTCGCTCTGGATAAGAGCGTCTGCTAAATGACTTAAATGTAAATGTAAATAGTCCTTGTGCCCAAGAATGCCTAGGTAACTTAGGAAAGGCTGGTCATGGCTCATATCAACACCATCATCACAGACACCCTGGACCCACTTAAATGTGCATACCGCCCCAACAGATCCACAGATGATGCAATCTCGCTTGCAATCCACACTGCCCTTTCCCACTTGGACAAAAGGAACACCTACATGAGAATGCTATTCATTGACTACAACTCAGCGTTCAACACGAGAGTGCCCTTGAAGCTCATCACTAGGCTAAGGTTCCTGGGACTGAACACCTTCCTCTGCAACTGAATCCTGGACTTCCTGACGGGTTGCCCCCAGGTCGTGAGGGTAGGCAACAACACATTCGCCACTCGGTCTCAACATGGTCTCCTCAGTGGCGCATGCTCAGTCCCCTACTGTAGTCCCTTGTTCACCCACGACTGCGTGGCCGTGCACGACTCCAAAATCATCATTAAGTTTGCCGACAACACAACGATGGTAAGCCTGATCACCGACGACGATGAGACAGCCTATAGGGAGGAGGTCAGAGACCTGGCCGTGTGGTGCCAGGACAACAACTTCTCCCTCAATGTCAGTAAGACAAAGGAGCTCCTTGTAGACTAGAGGAAATAGAGGGCCGAGCACGCTACCATTCACATCGACAGGGCTGTAGTGGAGCGGGTCGATAACTTCAAGTTCCTCGGTGTCCACATCACGAAGGATCTATCATGGTCCAAATACACCAACACAGTCATGAAAAGGGCACGACAATCCCCCCCCCCCCCCCCCGCCCCGGGAGACTGAAAAGATTTGGCATGGGCCCATCAGATCCTCAAAACGTTCTACAGCTGCACCATCGAGAGCATCTTGACTGGCTGCATCCCCACTTGGTATGGCAAATGCTTGGCATCTGACCACAAGGCGCCTCAGAGGCTAATACGTTAGACCCAGTACATTACTGGGGCCGAGCTTCCTGCCATCCAGGACCTCTATACCAGGCATTGTCAGAGGAAAGCCCTATAAATTGTCAAAGACTCCAGCCACCCAAGCCACAGACTGTTCTTTCTGCTACTGCACGGCAAGTGGTACCACTGCTCCAAGTCTGGAACCAACAGGACCCTGAACAGCTTCTACCACCAAGCCATTAAACTGCTAAATAGCTACTCAAATGGCTATCCGGACTACCTGCATTGATCCTTTTTTGCACTCCCAACACACACACTGACACACTACATGCACCCACACACACTTATAGCACACACACATAACACACACACTTTCACACTTACCACGTACACTGCTGCTACTATCTTATCTATTCTGTTGCTTAGTCACTTTAGCCCTACCTATACAGTGGGGCAAAACAGTATTTAGTCAGCCACCAATTGTGCAAGTTCTCACACTTAAAAAGATGAGGCCTGTAATTTTCATCATAGGTACACTTAAACTATGACAGACAAAATTAGAAAAATATCCAGAAAATCACATTGTAGGATTTTTTATGAATTTATTTGCAAATTATGGTGGAAAATAAGTATTTGGTCACCTACAAACAAGCAACATTTCTGGCTCTCACAGACCTGTAACTTCTTCTTTAAGAGGCTCCTCTGTCCTCCACTCGTTACCTGTATTAATGGCACCTGTTTGAACTTGTTAACAGTATAAAAGACACCTTTCCACAACCTCAAACAGTCACACTCCAAACTCCACTATGGCCAAGACCAAAGAGCTGTCAAAGGACACCAGAAACAAAATTGTAGACCTGCACCAGGCTGGGAAGAAGTCAACTGTGGGAGCAATTATTAGGAAATGGAAGACATACATGACCACTGATAATCTCCCTCGATCTGGGGCTCCACGCAAGATCTCACCCCGTGGGGTCAAAATGATCACAAGAACGGTGAGCAAAAATCCCAGAACCACACGGGGGGACCTAGTGAATGACCTGCAGAGAGCTGGGACCAAAGTAACAAAGCCTACCATCAGTAACACACTACGCCGCCAGGGACTCAAATCCTGCAGTGCCAGACGTGTCCCCCTGCTTAAGCCAGTACATGTCCAGGCCCGTCTGAAGTTTGCTAGAGAGCATTTGGATGATCCAGAAGAAGATTGGGAGAATGTCATATGGTCAGATGAAACCAAAATATAACTTTTTGGTAAAAACTCAACTCGTCGTGTTTGGAGGACAAAGAATGCTGAGTTGCATCCAAAGAACACCATACCTACTGTGAAGCATGGGGGTGGAAACATCATGCTTTGGGGCTGTTTTTCTGCAAAAGGACCAGGACGACTGATCCGTGTAAAGGAAAGAATGAATGGGGCCATGTATCATGAGATTTTGAGTGAAAACCTTCTTCCATCAGCAAGGGCATTGAAGATGAAACGTGGCTGGGTCTTTCAGCATGACAATGATCCCAAACACACCGCCCGGGCAACGAAGGAGTGGTTTCGTAAGAAGTATTTCAAGGTCCTGGAGTGGCCTAGGCAGTCTCCAGATCTCAACCCCATAGAAAATCTTTGGAGGGAGTTGAAAGTCCGTGTTGCCCAGCAACCGCCCAAAAACATCACTGCTCTAGAGGAGATCTGCATGGAGGAATGGGCCAAAATACCAGAAACAGTGTGTGAAAACCTTGTGAAGACTTACAGAAAACGTTTGACCTCTGTCATTGCCAACAAAGGGTATATAACAAAGTATTGTTATTGACCAAATACTTATTTTCCACCTACAATGTGATTTTCTGGATTTTTTTCTCATTTTGTCTGTCATAGTTGAAGTGTACCTATGATGAAAATTACAGGCCTCTCATCTTTTTAAGTGGGAGAACTTGCACAATTGGTGGCTGACTAAATATTTTTTTGCCCCACTGTATGTACAGTACATAGCTACCTCAATTGCCTTGTACCCTTGCACATCGACTCGGTATTGGTACTTCCTGTAATTATCCATGTTATTTTTTACTCCCAAAATATAACCATATTATTTTTACTCTTTATTTTTATTGTTTATTTATTCCTCGTCAATGTTTATTTATTCCTCTTGTCACCTATCTAATCTTTAACTCTGCAGGACACCTGTTGTCTATGAAGCGTGACAAATACATTTAGATTTGGCACAAAATCCACATACATTTTTTGTGGACAGTAAGATATTTTCTACCTGTCAATGGATGTCAAATGACTCCATTGTTAACCTGTCAAAGTCACTCAAAGAAAAGAAACTAACATAAAGCCACAATGGAGTTACAGTGAGTCACGTCACTTTTTCTCATCCTCTCTCTTTTGTTATCAAACTACAGTATTTTGTCTGAGGCATTTACACAGAGCTCTCTTCACTTCCATTTCATTTCCTCTCTCTCCCATCTGAATGGACTGGGGAGTTTCAATGATGACAGCCATTCAATCAGTCACAGCAGACGTGTGGGTCTCAGATCCATTTGGACGAAAGATGGTGTTGTGAGGTCAATTTCCCCTCTCTCTGTCAGTCACACACAGGGCCCCTGGGGACCGGGCCACAGAAGGTCACTCTGAGCATGATCGGCCTTTCACCTTCCATTCAGCAGGAGTTCCATCAGCAGGCCAGAAATAACCAGGCCTGTCTCCACTAGGAGACATCCGGCTGCTGATTGGTGAGAGAGAGAGCGATGGATAGTTTGTGCGTATGCGTGTGTGCATTTGTGTGTGTCTGTTTGTTTTACTATACAGATGTAGGATCTTCATTTGACCCAACTCAATATCACAAATTATTGTGAGATAGACACAAAACAATTGTCTACCACACAATTTTGTATACAGTGAATTTCAATCACAGATAAAGGCAGTAGATTACTTAAAACAGATATGATAGGAGGGAGGTTGGTTGGGCATAACATTTAAAGGTCAGGTAACCCTAACGTTGCTTGTTTGAATCACATGATGAACAACTTTAGCATTTTAGATAATTAGCTAGCATGTTAGCTAACCCTAACCCTAACATTAAAGTGGCAGTGCAGTTCAAAACGTAACTTACCCGTTTTTTAAGGATATTTCCACACGGAGGTTGAAATAACACTCTGAAATTGTGAAAATTTTGATATTGTATTTTTGTGTAAGAGTTGTTTTTCAGCCTGTACAGATGGGATGGCACTTTTGGCCTATATCATGATGTCACAATGTGATCTGATTATAATCGACCAATGACTGTTCATCTGGGTAAGGGGGTGGGCTCTAGACCATCACATTTGTTTCCTAAAGCCCACACGATCAATCTGAGCATTTCAAGGGCAAAATGAGGCTCATGGAAATAAATGATTAAGACATATATTTTTGAGTTATTTTCTTTAAATAAACAAACACAGCCTGTTCACCCCGCTATCATCCAGAAGGCGAGGTCAGTACAGGTGCATCAAAGCTGGGACCGAGAGACTGAATAACAGCTTCTATCTCAAGGCCATCAGACTGTTAAATAGCCAGGCTATCCCCCGGTTACTCAACCCTGCACCTTAGAGGCTGCTGCCCTATATACATAGACATGGAATCATTGGCCACTTTAATAATGGAATACTAGTCACTTTAATCATGTTTACATACTGCTTTACTCATCTCATATCTATACTGTATTCTATTCTACTGTATTTTAGTCAATGCCACTCCGACATTGCTCGTCCTAATATGTATATACACCAGTCAAAGGTTCGGACACACCTACTCATTCAACGTTTTTTCTTTATTTGACTCTTTTCTACATTGTAGACTAATAGTGAAGACATCAAAACTATGAAATAACACATGTGGAATCATGTAGTAACCAAAAAAACAAGCAAGTCCATATTATGTCAAGAACAGCTTAAATAAACAAAGAGAAATGACAGTCCATCATTACTTTAAGACATTACTTTAAGACGTTACTTTAAGACATTACTTTAAGACATGAAGGTCAGTCATAAAATGTAAAGAACTTTGAAAGTTTTCTCAAGTGCAGTGGCAAAACCAATCCAGGGCTATGATGAAGCTAGCTCTCACTAGGACTGCCACAGGAAAGGAAGACCCAGAGTTACCTCTGCTGCAGAGGATAAGTTCATTATTTACCAGCCTCAGAAATTACAGCCCAAATAAATGCTTCGCAGAGTTAAAATAATAGACACGTCTCAACATCAACTGTTCAGATGAGACTGTGTGAATCAGGCCTTCATAGTCGATTTGCTGAAAAGAAACCACTACTGAAGGACACCAAAAAGAAGAAGTGACTTGCTTGGGCTAAGAAACACGAGCAATTGACATTAGACCGGTGGAAATCAGTCCTTTGGTCTGATGAGTCCAAATTTGAGAATTTTGGTTCCAACCCTCGTGTCTTTGTGTGACGCAGAGTAGGTGAACGAATTATCTCTGTATGTGTGGTTCCCACCATGAAGCATGGAGAAGGAGATGTGGGGGTGCTTTGCTGGTGATACTGTCTGTGATTTATTTAGAATTCAAGGCACACTTAACCAGCATGGCTACCTCTGCATTTTGCAGCCATCTGATTTGCCCTTAGTGGGACTATAATTTGTTTTTCTTCAGGACATTGACCCAACACACCTCCAGGCTGTGTAAGGGCTATTTGACCAAGAAGGAGAGTGATGGAGTGTTGCATCAGATGATCTGGCCTCCACAATCACCCGACCTCAACCTAATTGAGATGGTTTGGGATGAGTTGGACCGCAGAGAGTGCTCAACATATGTGGGAACTCCTTCAAGACTGTTGGAAAAGCATTCCAGGTGAAGCTGGTTGAGAGAATGCCAAGAGTGTGCAAATCTGTCATCAAGGCAAAGGGTGGCTACTTTGAAGAATTAAAAATATAAAATATATTTTGATTTGTTTAACACTTTTTTGGTTACTACATGATTCCTTATGTGTTATTTCATAGTTTTTATGTCTTCACTATTATTCTACAATGTCGAAAATAGTAAAAATAAAGAAAAACCATTGAATCAGTAGGTGTGTCCAAACTTTTGACTGGTACTGTATTTCCTAATTTCATTATTTTACTTTTAGATTTGTGTGTATTGTTGTGAATTGTTAGATACTACTGCACTGTTGTAGCTAGGAACACAAGCATTTCGCTACACACGCAATCACATCTGCTAAATATGTGTATGTGACCAATACAATTTGAATTGATTAGACATGCAGTGATGATTTAAAAATAACATTTCAAAGACTACGTGGGGGCTTTAACCCCTATCCTAGCTAACGTTAGTCACCTAGCTAAAGCTAGCCTAGGTAATGTTATTCACCTAGCTAAAGCTAACTTAGATAATGTTAGTCACCTAGCTAAAGCAAACCTAGGCAATGTTTGTCACCTAGCTAAAGCTAACCTAGGTAATGTTAGTCACCTAGACAAAGCTAACCTAGGTAATGTTAGCCACAACAAAACATGTGGGGAAACTGTTGTGAATTTTATGAATAATGACTAAATGAGGTATACATTTAAAGTAGAACTATAACTAACAGAATTCTACCCTGTCACTGTATGATTGTATGAAACTTATTGGAATCATAAAACTAAATCTGATGTGTGTAGTTTTAGTCAAGAATTAGAAGGACTTTCTGTTCCTTTTTAGTATGTAAGCAGGGTGTAAGTGTGAAATGGAGCTATCGTCAAACAAGCTGGACTACTGTGTTCCTTACAGGACATTCTGTCCCCACTCAGGGAGGGGAGAAACCTTGGGCTTGTAGTAGATTGTATAACAGGTGGCAGGCAATGTATGAGAAGGAGAAGACTTGTGAACTACAGTATATTGTCATTGGTTCTGAGTAGAGGAGGGACATTTATGACAAAATGTGAGGTATATAGACCAATGTACAGGAAATGATAAGCAGAGCTCTCTAAATAAACATTCATGACTATTGTAACTGGGCCTCCATCTGATTCCTTCCAACCAGTTTCCTACAAATTCTGGGTTTCAGGCTGAGTAATCAATTCAATTGGATTTATGAACACTGAGAACATAATTCTCGTGACAGAAACCCACCAAACAGACACCCTACCACACTCTACAACCATATGCACAGCAACAATAAATACAATCCGTCTGAAGTGTGTGTGTGTGTGTGTGCGTGTGTTATTATGTGTGTGCGTGTTTTTGTCTGTGCTTGCATGCGTGCGAGGGCAGATGGTCCTGTCCGTCCATACCCAAAAGGAGGAAATGGTGAGGCAGAGGCATACTGATTTATTTATTTGTATGGAGCAGAGGCGCTGGCACATACAGTATGTCCAGAGACTACTCCTGAGATACTGTTGATTAGAGTGGGTGTTTTGACACACCCAGAGTCAGCCCGTGACAGCATGCCTCCTGCTCTTTCAAACGACCTCTATGCCTCTCGCCCTCTTTCTCTCTCTCTGAACGTTCTACTTCCCTAGAACTCTCTCCTCTCTCTCTCTCTCTCTCTCTCTCTCTCCCCATATGAAAGGTGAGGGACAAAGATAATAAAGGGAGATAGTATGTTTATGCAGAGAGCAGTAGGATGATGAAATCGTCCTTTAACCCTCTCCAGACAGTCTCTCATTACTCCCCTATTCACAATCCAGAAAGCTCCGACTTTCTTCTTCCTCTTTTTTCTCTCGTTCTTCTTATTTCCCGACCCCTATTGATACCGAGATGCAGCCGGACTTTTTATCTATAGCCTTGGTCTGGATGCCAAATACAATAAATAATTGAGCGATTAAAAAAAAAAAATCGTCATCTCCATCGTAGCTTTGAGTATTGATTTTGGTCCCATCACTCCAGTAGCCACATGTTTACTCATCATGTTGCAGCACTTACAGGCAATGACATACATGTCATGTATTTCTATGCCTAGCAGCCTCACGCATTAGTCTTTTTTCCTGCTCTTTTTGTGAGTTTATGGCTGTCAGTCACTTCCTGTCGATCCATGGATACATGAGACAGGAGATGGGACCGTCACCATGGCGATGACACAGATGCAGGTCCTGTATATGCAGTAGTGACACAGAGCAGCATAGAGGGGCTGTCTCTACCTTAACAGCTGCATTTTCTTAATCAAATCACAAGAAGCTTCGTTAAAAGAGCACATGAGGCAGGGATACACTGCTCTGTGTCTCTCCATCTCCTGGATTTAAGTTATTATTTCATGTTGTTGGGGTGGCTAGAGAATTGTGTATTTTGTTCAACATCCAATGCACTTGTATTGGGGTTAAACAAGGTGAAATTAATATGCGTTTTCACTTAATTACGATTCAAATGAGAAAACAATCCTATTGCATAATTCTAGCCTTTCATTGCATGAGCAGCTGTAAAGTGTCTGGCTTTATACAAGTCACTACTCCCTTGGTACGTACTGCTTTTGATTTGAAGATGTAAAGCGACACGTCGACAAAACACAACAAAAGAAAGCTGTTTTCATTGCGATCAGCCCAACTTTCAGCCAGAACAAATCTCAGAGGTGCTGTGTGTTGTTCTTCCCTCTGGTAACATGATTTAATCAACCAAGCTTTAAGTGGGATTAAAACACAAACTGTGGATGTTGTGTTTGCGTATAAGTGGATTTGAGAGCTCTGTGAAATGGGGTGCATGAGGTGGGCGGGAGGTTAGAGTATTCAATCACAATCGATAAAGGAAACATGAGCTCTCTCCAGAGAGAGAGAGAGAGAAGTCATGGCGTGTTGAGAGAATTTGATTATTTTAGGGACTTCTGAGTCAGTTTTGGGTCAATATTGCCCTTAGGCACTGATCTAGGGTCAACTCACCTTCCCCTTAAACAAAACAAAGAGACCTAGAGTCTGAGGGCGACTTCCACTCAGTCAGCGTGAAGGTCTAAACTCACTTCCCAGGTGGTCTGAACCTAGCTGAGAAGGTAAAGACCAGGGGTCTCATTTATCAACCATGTGTACATTTCTCACTGCCATATGTGGAGATTCTAGGATTTGAGTGAGCAACAAATTATTTGTTATTTTTCAAACTGTTGCATCCAACATATCCATGTTTGGATGTTTAAATCAGAGCTATACCATATTTGTGCACTCGTGAACGAGCATTACAACCCTGCATGGAGAACACCCTCCAGTACCCTTTCATACACCCTCATTTGCTGTATGATTTGTAGATATTTGAAGTGGACCGTGACAGTTTCTAAAAGAAAGTGCAATGGCAAATTTGATAACATTTCTACAGAGGTGTCGTCTGAACGTTTTAATCATTTTTTGTTTGTTTGCAATATTGATAATCTAATAGAACAATTGAAAAGGAAATGCTATAGCCGACATTCTATTCAAAGTGCTTTATGTATCTACGCACACATGATTGTGTTCCTATCTCCTGCCTTGGTATAGGCTCTGAGATTAATAAGGCTATGTTGTGCTCCTAGGGGGGTGAGAATAGAGTGCTATTCGCCCACTATTCGTTGGAGGTGGAGCTTGAATTAATGGAGCTCGAATTAATGAAGGTGTGTTTACAGATAGACCATATTCTGACCTTGACTTAATGAAAAAGGTCTAGCCCTACCGGTTCCAATTTAAAAAAAGCATCTACTTTATTTTTTCCAATATAAGCGCCATTCTCTGTCATTTACACTTGATTAGATCGAGGTCAATGAGTCATCCGTTTGGAGAAGGGGATTGTAAATATAAAATTACACTTGTTTTAGATCTACTTTACCTTATGATCGCTGGAGACAAATGTGAAACCAGTCATATGGCAGCAAACTGAAGCATATCAACATATGAACTTTCCCACAGTAAAGTGTCACGGCTGGCTGAAGGACTGGGCCAAAGTGCAGCATGGTAAGCGTACATTTAGTCTTTATTCAAAAATGACGCGGACAAAACGAAGAACAAAAAACAAACCGTGAAGCTTTGGGCTACGTGCCCTGAACAAAGACAAAGTTAAACTTCCCACAAAACAGGTGGGGGAAAAGGGTACCTAAGTATGGTTCTCAATCAGAGACAACGATAGACAGCTGCCTCTGATTGAGAACCACACCCGGCCAAACACATAGAAATAGAAAATCATAGAACATTGAACATAGACTGCCCACCCAAATCACACCCTGACCAAACCAAAATAGAGACATAAAACACTCTCTACGGTCAGGGCGTGACAGTACCCCCCCCCCCCCCCCCCCAGGAAAGAGACTCTGGCAGCTCTGGACAGGAGGGAGACTCTGGCAGCTCAGGACAGGAAGGAGACTCTGGCAGCTCTGGACAGGAGGGAGACTCTGGCAGCTCCGGACAGGAGGGAACTCTGGCAGCTCCGGACAGGAGGGAGACTCTGGCAGCTCCGGACAGGAAGGAGACTCTGGCAGCTCTGGACAGGAGGGAGACTCTGGCAGCTCCGAACAGGAGGGAACTCTGGCAGCTCCGGACAGGAGGGAGACTCTGGCAGCTCCGGATAGGAGGGAACTCTGGCAGCTCCGGACAGGAGGGAGACTCTGGCAGCTCTGGACAGGAGGGAGACTCTGGCAGCTCCGAACAGGAGGGAGACTCTGGCAGCTCCGGACAGGAGGCAGGCACATGATTCACCGGGCTGGGGAGACATCCAGGAGGCCTCTTCCTTGGCCGAGGCACCGGATACACTGGGCCGTGGAGGCGCACTGGTGGTCTTGAGCGCAGAGCTGGCCCCACCCGTTCTGGCTGGATTCCAGCTTCCACCCGGCAAATGCGGGACGCTGGCACCGAGCACACCGGCCTGTGAATGCTCCGCCTCGACACCATGAGTACCCCCCCCCCAGGAAAGAGACTCTGGCAGCTCTGGACAGGAGGGAGACTCTGGCAGCTCAGGACAGGAAGGAGACTCTGGCAGCTCTGGACAGGAGGGAGACTCTGGCAGCTCCGGACAGGAGGGAACTCTGGCAGCTCCGGACAGGAGGGAGACTCTGGCAGCTCCGGACAGGAAGGAGACTCTGGCAGCTCTGGACAGGAGGGAGACTCTGGCAGCTCTGGACAGGAGGGAACTCTGGCAGCTCCGGACAGGAGGGAGACTCTGGCAGCTCCGGATAGGAGGGAACTCTGGCAGCTCCGGACAGGAGGGAGACTCTGGCAGCTCCGGACAGGAGGGAACTCTGGCAGCTCCGAACAGGAGGGAGACTCTGGCAGCTCCGGACAGGAGGGAGACTCTGGCAGCTCCGGACAGGAGGGAACTCTGGCAGCTCCGAACAGGAGGGAGACTCTGGCAGCTCCGGACAGGAGGGAGCTCTGGCAGCTCCGAACAGGAGGGAACTCTGGCAGCTCCGGACAGGAAGGAACTCTGGCAGCTCCGGACAGGAGGGAGACTCTGGCAGCTCCGGACAGGAGGGAGACTCTGGCAGCTCCGGACAGGAGGGAGACTCTGGCAGCTCTGGACAGGAGAGAGACTCTGGCAGCTCCGGACAGGAGGGAGACTCTGGCAGCTCCGAACAGGAGGGAACTCTGGCAGCTCCGGACAGGAGGGAGACTCTGGCAGCTCTGGACAGGAGGGAGACTCTGGCAGCTCCGAACAGGAGGGAACTCTGGCAGCTCCGGACAGGAGGGAGACTCTGGCAGCTCTGGACAGGAGGGAGACTCTGGCAGCTCCGGACAGGAGGGAGACTCTGGCAGCTCCGAACAGGAGGGAACTCTGGCAGCTCCGGACAGGAGGGAGACTCTGGCAGCTCTGGACAGGAGGGAGACTCTGGCAGCTCAGGACAGGAAGGAGACTCTGGCAGCTCTGGACAGGAGGGAGACTCTGGCAGCTCCGGACAGGAGGGAACTCTGGCAGCTCCGGACAGGAGGGAGACTCTGGCAGCTCCGGACAGGAAGGAGACTCTGGCAGCTCTGGACAGGAGGGAGACTCTGGCAGCTCCGAACAGGAGGGAACTCTGGCAGCTCCGGACAGGAGGGAGACTCTGGCAGCTCCGGACAGGAGGGAGACTCTGGTAGCTCCAAACAGGAGGGAACTCTGGCAGCTCCGAACAGGAGGGAGACTCTGGCAGCTCCGGACAGGAGGGAGCTCTGGCAGCTCCGAACAGGACTCTGGCAGGGAACTCTGGCAGCTCCCGGACAGCTCCCGGAGGGAACTCTGGCAGCTCCGGACAGGAGGAGACTCTGGCAGCTCCGGACAGGAGGGAGACTCTGGCAGCTCCGGACAGGAGGGAGACTCTGGCAGCTCTGGACAGGAGGGAGACTCTGGCAGCTCCGGACAGGAGGGAGACTCTGGCAGCTCTGGACAGGAGAGAGACTCTGGCAGCTCCGGACAGGAGGGAGACTCTGGCAGCTCCGAACAGGAGGGAACTCTGGCAGCTCCGGAAAGGAGGGAGACTCTGGCAGCTCTGGACAGGAGGGAGACTCTGGCAGCTCCGGACAGGAGGGAGACTCTGGCAGCTCCGAACAGGAGGGAACTCTGGCAGCTCCGGACAGGAGGGAGACTCTGGCAGCTCTGGACAGGAGGGAGACTCTGGCAGCTCCGGACAGGAGGGAGACTCTGGCAGCTCCGGACAGGAGGCAGGCACATGATTCACCGGGCTGGGGAGACATCCAGGAGGCCTCTTCCTTGGCCGAGGCACCGGATACACTGGGCCGTGGAGGCGCACTGGTGGTCTTGAGCGCAGAGCTGGCCCCACCCGTTCTGGCTGGATTCCAGCTTCCACCCGGCAAATGCGGGACGCTGGCACCGAGCACACCGGCCTGTGAATGCTCCGCCTCGACACCATGAGTACCACCCCATAGCACGGGGCCTGACCAGTCCCATGCTCTCCACGGTAAGCACGGGGAGTTGGCTCAGGTCTGCTTCCTGACTCTGCCACACTCCCCGTGTGCCCCTCCCCCAAAAAATTGGAGGGGCTGCCTCTCGGGCTTCCTTGCCAGCCGTGTTCCCACATACCGCTGGTTCCTGTCTCCGGCTGCCTCTGCTCCCCTAGCTGCCTCCACCTGTTCCCATGGAAGGCGATCCCTTCCCGCCAGGAGGGAGACTCTGGCAGCTCTGGACAGGAGGGAGACTCTGGCAGCTCCGGACAGGAGGGAGACTCTGGCAGCTCCGGACAGGAGGCAGGCACAGGATTCACCGGGCTGGGGAGACATCCAGGAGGCCTCTTCCTTGGCCGAGGCACCGGATACACTGGGCCGTGGAGGCGCACTGGTGGTCTTGAGCGCAGAGCTGGCCCCACCCGTTCTGTCTGGATTCCAGCTTCCACCCGGCAAATGCGGGACGCTGGCACCGAGCACACCTTCCTGTGAATGCTCCGCCTCGACACCGTGAGCACCACCCCATAGCACGGGGCCTGACCTGTCCCATGCTCTCCACGGTAAGCACGGGGAGTTGGCTCAAGTCTGCTTCCTGACTCTGCCACACTCCCCGTGTGCCCCTCCCCCAAAATATTGGAGGGGCTGCCTCTCGGGCTTCCTTGCCAGCCGTGTTCCCACATACCGCTGGTTCCTGTCTCCGGCTGCCTCTGCTCCCCTAGCTGCCTCCACCTGTTCCCATGGAAGGCGATCCCTTCCCGCCAGGATCTCCTCCCATGTGCCGTCCAGAACGTCCTCCCATGTCCAGGAGTCCACCTTACCATGTTGCTTGGTCCGTTGGTGGTGGGAAGTTCTGTCACGGCTGGCTGAAGGACTGGACCAAAGTGCAGCATGGTAAGCGTACATTGTGAAAAACTGAGTTGTGAAAAACTGAGTTTAAATGTATTTTGCTAAGGTGTCTGTAAACTTCCGACTTCAACTGCAAACGCCATCATGGCCGTTTGGTTGTCGCCGAGGATCACCACTAACTGTTGATAATATTTGAAAAAGACATCTAGGCTAATTAAATCGTTATGGAGTGGAGAGCAGACAAAGCCATAACAGTTTGAACCCTCAATGCTTGGCTCAATGCTTGACCTTGTCATCACACAGTTCCATGGTTAGTACAGGCAATAGACAAAGGTATACTATTTTCCCTATTATAATTATATGTACCCGAATCTTCTTACATTACAATGGGTTGAAGAACTGAATGTGGGCATTTTCAGAATGAATCAAACCACTGTTTTCTTTCTTTCTTGCGTAAAGTCTCACCAAACCATTTCGTATGATTCATAAATAGGTCTACTTTGCTAAACCAAAATAATCTACAAAATCTGAATATTTCCAATCTAGCAATTGGTGCTGAAATGGAGACGAATATGCATATATTTAGGCTTTCTATGATCCATCCCTAATATTCTGAACCCTTTCTCTCGATATATTCTAGTCTGTGGACAAAATTCTAACTACTAGGTGCATCGTATTTAAAGGGATGGCTTAAGATAAATGTACTGAAAACCACATTGAATGAAAACTCGTTTGGCCTGCAAGTGGAAGGATTTTCAGGGGTTGAATGACATTTATTCAGAGCAGAGCACGCAAGGTAGCCACACCTGCAGAGCATTACGCTACTGAAAAAGGTATGTCTGAATACCAAATACTGAGAGGTGTGTAGGAAAGGCATGCATTGGAAAGTCATACATACACTACATTAACAAATCTATGTGGACAACTGCATTCATATCATGGGCATTAATATGGTCCCCCCATTGCTTCTATAACAGCCTCCACTCTTCTGGGAAGTCTTTCCACTAGATGTTGGAACATTTCTGTGGGGACTTGCTTCCATTCAGCCACAAGAGCATTAGTGAGGGCGGGCACTGATGTTGGGCGATTGGGCCTGGCTCACAGTCTGTGTTTCATTTCATCCCAAAGGTGTTCAATTTGGTTGAGGTCAGGAATATGTGCCGGCCAGTCAAGTTCTTCCACGCCGATCTCGAAAAACCATTTCTGTATGGACCTCGCTTTGTGCACAGGGGCATTGTCATGCTGAAACAGGAAAGGGCCTCCCCCAAACTGTTGCCACGAAGTTGGAAGCACAGAATCATCTAGAATGTCATTGTATGCTGTATCGTTAAGATTTCCCTTCACTGGAACTAAAGGACCTGGCCCGAACCATGAAAAACAGCCCCAGACCATTATTCTTCCTCCACCAAACTTTACAGTTGGCATTATGCATTGGGGCAGGTAGTGTTCTCCTGTAATTCGCCAAACCCAGTTTCGTCCGTTGGACTGCCGGATGGTGAATCATGGTTCATCACTCCAGAGGAACGCGTTTCCACTGCTCCACAGTCCTATGACGGTGTCCCATTGAAAGTCACTGAGCTCTTCAGTAATGCCATTCTACTGCCAATGCTTGTCTATGGAGATTACATGGCTGTTTGCTTGGTTTTATACACGTCAGCAACGGGTGTGGCTGAAATAGCCGAATCCACTCATTTGAAGGGGTAGCCACATACTTTCGTATATACCTTGCCTTCGGAAAGTATTCAGACCCATTGACTTTTTCCACACTTTGGTACATTACAGCCTTATTCTTAAAATATACATTTTTTTTATCCTCATCAATCTACGCACAACACCCCATAATGACAAAGCGAAAACAGATTTTCAGATATTTTCAAATATAAAAATATAAATACCTTATTTACATAAGTATTCAGACCTTTTGCTATGAGACTCGAAATTCAGCTCTGGTGAACCCTGTATCCATTGATCATCCTTGAGATGTTTCTACAACTTAATTGGTGTCCGCCTGTAGTAAATTCAATTAATTGGACATGATCTGGAAAGGCACACACCTGTCTATATAAGGTCCCACAGTTGACAGTGTGTGTCAGAGCATAAACTAAGCCATGAGGTCGAGGGAAGACAGGATTGTATCGCGGCACAGATCTGGGGAAGGGTACCAAAATATTTCTGCAACATTGAAGGTCCCGAAGAACACAGTGGCCTCCATCATTTTTAAATGGAAGAAGTTTGGAACCACCAAGACTCCCCCTAGAGCTGGACGCCTGGCCAAACTGAGCATTTGGGGGAGAAGGGCCTTGGTCAGGGAGGTGACCAAGAACCCGATGGTTACTCTGACAGAGCTCCAGAGTTCCTCTGTGGAGATGGGAGAACCATCCAGAAGGACAACCATCTCTGCAGCACTCCAGCAATCAGGCACCTAAAGGACTCAGACCATGAGAAACAAGATTCTCTGGTCTGATGAAACAAAGATTTAACTATTTGGCCTGAATTTCAAGCATCACGTCTGGAGGAAACCTAGCACCATCCCTACGGTGAAGCGTGGTGGTGGCAGCATCTTGCTGTGGGGATGCTTTTCAGCAGCCGGGACTGGGAGTCAGGATCGAGGGAAAGATGAACGGAGCAAAGTACAGAGAGAGCCTTGATGAAAACCTGCTCCAAAGCACTCAGAACCTCAGACTGGGGTGAAAGTTCACCTTCCAACAGGACAAAGACCCTACGCACACAGCCAAGACAACGAGTGGCCCAGCCAGAGCCCGGACTTGAACCCGATCCAACATCTCTGGAGAGACCTGAAATTAGCTGTACAACAACGCTCCCCATCCAACCTGACAGAGCTTGAGAGGATCTGCAGAGAAGAATGGAAGAAACTCCCCAAATACAGGTGTGCCAAACTTATAGTGTCATACCCAAGAAGACTCGAGGCTATAATCGCTGTCAAAGGTGCTTCAACAAAGTACTGAGTAAAGGGTCTGAAAACTTATGCAAATGTGATATTTGCATATAGCCTAGCTACTGTTATAGCCTCACTACTGTACATAGCCTTGCTACTGTTATTTTTCACTGTTGTTTTTTTCTTTACTTATCTATTGTTCACCTAATACTTTTTTACTTAAAAATTGCACTGTTGGTTAGAGCCTATAAGTAAGCATTTCACTGTAAGGTCTACCTGTTGTACCTGCTATATCCGTATTTCCAGTTTTTTTATTTTAATACATTTGCAAAAATTTCCAATATCCTGGTTTTGCTTTGTCATTATGGGGTATTGTGTGTAGGTTGATGAGTGAAAAAAACAAAACAACTATTTCATCCATTTTAGAAAAAGGCTGTAATGTAACAAAAGGTGGGAAAAGTCAAGTGGTCTGAATTACTTTCCAAATGCACTGCCCTAAATCGGGATCCGGACCCTATTGCACAGCGATAGGCTTACTGTAGCCTACTCACACTGTCAAACATCTTAAATAGGCTCGCTGTCTATTTACTCTCGAGCATGCTTCACTACTGAATGAGCAATGGAGAAACGGTAGTCTGATATATGCTGTGTAGCGGGAATAAATCTGTCATGTCAGAAAAGGAGTGACATGTCCTGCAATATGATTATGACTTAGGCCTATAATATAAGTAAAATAAGCCTATTAAACCACATGCTGCTATGCGATCTCCTTACCAACGGCAAATGCGTCCGTTTTATCAATAAGCCTACATTTTTATGTTTTTACTAGCCTACCATTGTTAGAAATTCTGTGCATCAAACACCTCCATTTCCCTCAAAAGAACAGTATTTGCTTGCGATACAATTGATCCACCGCTAGAAGTTGGGCGTAAGCATGGTCTGAGCTGTACTTGAGATACGCACACTCTCCCGTCAAGTTCAGAATTGATAAATATACACCTTCTGCGGGAAGACTGGCACACGAAAGGTTTACAGTCTTTGTTTTGCGCATGTACCTTTGATAAACTTGGCCCCAGGGCCCACTCCACAGAGACCTGGCCTTATAACATAGTTACTCATTATTAGTATGGAGGGGTTGTGGAGCAATCACACGTTTCCTGCAACCCAGCAGCCATGGTCATCATGGTTTCACCTCACATCTGAAGGTTTTGCTCGGGGTCATCTGGGTCAGCCATGGATACCAAGTCACTGAATACTTTGGTTTTTACTGAGCTAATGGTAGTTAATGGTATTAAAAGCAGCATGTTTTGCATTTGAATGTTGCATCTTTTGCAGACCTTTTCAGCCTATCACTCCCTGCTTTACAATCTCCTCAGAGCCAATAAGCACCTGTCCAACCCACCACAGTGCCTCTGGGGCCAATCTAGTGTGTCACATCCTGATCTGTTTCACCTGTCCTTGTGCTTGTCACCACCCCCCTCCAGGTGTCGCCCATCTTCCCAATTATCCCCTGTGTATTTATACCTGTGTTCTCTGTTGTTACGGTTTTCTTCTGTCGAAGGAGAGGAGGACCAAAATGCAGGCCAGGGCGTGACATCTGTCTGTTTGCTGCCAGTTTGTCTTGTTCGTTCAAGCTTGCCAGTGGTTTTCCTGTCAGCGCCTATCGTGTACCAGCCTTTTGTGGCCTCCTGGTTTTTGACCTTTGCCTGTCCGGACCCTGTACCTGCCTGCCTGACCTCTCTGCCTGTCGTCCTGTGCCTTTGCTCCACCTCTGGATAACTGAACTCTGCCTGACCCTGAGTCTGCCTGCCGTCCTGTACCTTTGCCTTACCCTGGATTATCTACCCCTGCCTGCCTCCTGTCTTTGCCTGCCCCTGATGCTACAATAAACGTGGTTATTTCGACAGTCTGCATCTGGGTCCTACCTTGATTCCTGATATAGCGTACCTTAAGAATAATACAAGACATGCAGCCAACCACAGGAAGTCAACATGGACCTCTTCTGATGAAGGTGACACGAATTCCCAAGGAGGGTCTTTATCATTACTCAAACTCTGAATTGCCCTCCTACCAGTAACATTCAGACACTTTACAATCTGCTACTGAGGAACAGGGCAAAGGTTTTTAGTGTTTTTCAGCATTTTCTAGCCTCAGAGTGGTGTGCTCTGCTTATTTGACTGCTACATACTGTATATTGGCTTGTGCTTTTTATGTCTTTGCCGCTATACTCTGCTTTCTATGATGTTTGAGAGGAATATTTGTAGGGGAGGTGCGCACACACACACACACACACACACACACACACACACACACACACACACACACACATCTGAGACCTGTTTGGTTTATACATGTGAAAATGTAATCAAGCCTTTTCTGATAGCTGCGTCTGATCTGGCTTCAGAGGAGATGTACTGGGACTTGATCACATTGATGGGTGGCTTCTGGCAGGAAATCCCTGCATCAGCTCCTTCTGTAAGTGACATTTATGTAATGTTAAAGGGGGGGGGGGGGACCACAATGTATTCTCTGAAATGGCATTGATTGGATCTTGTGCAATATAGCAGAATGATATGAAATCAGACAAATTCTTTTCGACAAATTATGAAATTAAATGGAATAATGCTATTTGGTTTTGTATTGAAAGTGGACGTTTAATGCATTAACCTTTTTAGGCCAAGACTTAGCAAAAGGAAGAAATCACTGTTGTGGATTTATGATGTTCTGGTGAGTCGAACTACATTTTGCAGTATCTTGGTGGTAGTTGAACTAAATTCAAATCTGGGTGTGTTTTCAGTAGTTAATTACTTTTTTATTTATTTTTTTGCCATGAAGTGGTGTAGCTAACTAATGAAACGACACACTACTTCCTTTGCAAAAGACCAACATAATATGGGTGATGTAGGCAGGAATTTATTTACTATTTTATTACTTTTAATAGACTAAATTACTCTGTTAACATATGACTCTGACAGAGTGATCTGTTCTTGCAACTTGTAGTCTGACATTTCAGATTTAGATATGATTTATCATGAAGGGTGTAGTGAACTACTTTTTCAAAGTAACTTTAGTGTAGTTTAACATCTTCCAGCATGAGGTAATTGGTAGCTTGGTAAACTATATTTTCAGAGTAGCTTCTCCAACCCTTTTCAGAAGCAAGTAATTATGTGTTTTCCATGCCAATAAAGCACTCTAAATTAAATTGTCCTGGTGAGAGACAGAGGAAATCAGTAAATACTCTCTGTGTGGGTAAGTTAGTGGTCTGGTTCCTTTCTACAGTAGATTTCTTCCTAGGTTCCTGCCTTGGCACTGTGCTTCTGCATTGCTTGCTCTTTGGGGTTTCTGCATGTGGCAGCTGCTCATGTAAAAAGGGAATTATACATTTGATAAAGGACTACCTATAAGAAGTCAAGGCTGGGGACCTCTGTAGGAGTGTGCTCCTGCCTGTCACACCTGCTCCCTCTCTCTGGTGCTCGACATCCCTGGTCTACTAACCACCGGCCCTGGCAACTACCATTACGCACACCTGCTCCCATCATTACGCACACCTGGTCATCATTATCCTTGACTGCTCCCCATTTATTTAACCCTCAGTAGAAATCAGTCATTAGATAATATTGTTTTCTCTCACGTTCTGTACGCTTCTCGTTTTGTTCATCTGCATCGATTCATTATTAAAATCACTTTCTGCACCTGCTTCCTGACTCCCGGCATATTACGTTAAAGAATACCACCTGGCAATATGGAAGCAGCAGAGGATAAAACCATCTTCCGGACGGTCAAGGAACAGGGTCACCTACTCACCTCTCCGTGGCAGAGCAGCGTCGCCGGACACAGCTGGGGCTGTGTCCCTATTGCGGCCAGGAGGAGCACAAGTTTCAGCGGTGTCCGGTGCATCCCAACGCGGGGTCCACTACTCGTACCCGCTCTCATCTCCTTTTCTGTTCCAAGCCCTGGATACAGTACGTGGCCAGTGGGATCTGACACAATTACGCACATCACAGCACCACTCACCCTCACCGTGGTACCCGTGCACCAGGAAAGCCTTCTCTTCCTCATCACTGCACCTGTACACAAAGTAATCCTCAACCTCCCGTGGCTCCAACGTCATAACCCCACCATCTCATGGTTGAGGATTAGAATCACTGCCTGGGGGACAGGATGCCAAGAGGACCTGCTTTACCGTACCCTGTGGTTCCACGGTGGAGGGTCCTGTGAGTGCCCTACAGCACATCAATTCTGTCCTCCCGTTAGTCTCGTGTTTTGGGACATAGATGTGGACTTCCGCCAGGCTCTGGAGAGGGAACCCGTTCCTGCTACATGTCCTCCAGAACGCATCTACATCCCTAAGGGGGTAAGACAGCTATATAAATAAATTGGATTTAATCAGCTGTTGACCTGGGCACACACATCCCCTGCCGCTGTACACCCAGGTATCACCCGCACCATCCAATCCAAGTACTGGTGGCCCACCTTAGCGCAGGATGTCGCCCACTATGTCAACTCTTGCTCTGTATGTGTCCAATCCAAATCTCCCCGGCATGCTCCAGCAGGGAAATTACGTCCCCTTCCCGTGCCTCAGCCACATCTATCCATAGACCTCGTAACTGATTTACTTCGTAACTGGTTTTACTACTATGGTTGTTGACAGATTCTCTAAATCCTGCAGTTTTATCCCTCTCTCTGGTCTATCTACCGCCCTCCAGGTCACTGGGACACTACTCCAGCAGGTCTACCAGCACTATGGCCTTCCGGAGGGTATTGTTTCTGACCGTGGTCCCTAATTCACGTCACAGGCCTCTGATTGCCTTCACAGAGAAGCTGGGGGCCACGGTCAGCCTCACATCCGGGTCCCGGCCTCAGTCTAATTTTTTAAAATTATTTTTCGGTTCTGTTCCCTGAACTGATTCCAACCCCTTCATACAATCTTATACCACACTTAGCAGCCAGTCTATCTACTCTAAAGACTTGTAACATTCAAATAAAGACCTTTTCATTCTCCTCGTGATTTTCTTCATGCATCCATTTTCTGTATCCAATTCACAATGTCTCCAATCTTATACTTGGACACATTGGGTCTGGATATAAGTGAAGAAAGATCAATAAATGCTTGAACAGAGAATCCTGATTGCTATAATCAAATGGGACCCCTATGTCTGTAGAGCTGCCCATCCAGAAATGGATTCCACACCTCACTGTTAGCATTTCCTCGCTCTCTCTCGCCATACAGAAACAAGGTCATTGAGTATTGTACAAATGGACAATTGCGGTGTATGATTGGTAAGTGTTTAAGTCCCAACAATGTATATCTTTTTTTACATGATCAAAGGTGGAATTTGATGATATACTATTTTTGTCTGTTTTTCCTAGTCTACCTTATGTCCTTGATGTAATGAAAAGCCATGCCTGTAGAGCCAGGTGTTTGAAACAAAGACAAAAAAAGACTCAATGCTTTGTTCCCCACACGTGACGTTTTTGTATGGAAAGACTGAAGGCCATCCACGTTGATGGAGAATTTGACACACATTGAAAGCCATTTCAATCATAGCCTTGGGAGAGCTGAAAGGGTCCTACAATCATGGATCTATTATCTATTTTCCATTGTGTCTTATGTACGGAGATCTATTGGAGAATGTTGTGGAAGTCTTGCGAGGTCAGCCAGCTGCATCACTACAAGATTGCGTACCAGAATACAACTAAAGAATGAAGCCTTCCAGCATAAGGCAAGTTAACTAAATGAATAGAATTTAGACGTGAGGCGTCCCTGTCTTCATGACAGAAATTTACAGAATAAGGGATGGATACAAAGCATTTCACCATGAAATGCAAACACTCAGGGCTTTCTATTCAGCTACAGACTCCATGGTCAACTAAACCTACGCCACACCAAAGCTAGGAGACACAGTTCAGAGACACACCAGTACCTGGCCTCACACAAGGATCTGACCTTCAGTCAGAGCAACCCACTGTCACAGATTGTTAAATAGACACAAATTACTTGGAAATTTGTGACGGGTACATGGAAAAAGTCTAATGATTTTGTGTACAAGTACACTATTGTATACAGTGCATTTCAATCACAGACAGAAACGATATGAGGGAGGTTGGTCGGGGAGGATGGGTGGACGTATAACTCGAAGGTCTAGCAACCCAAACGTTGCACAATTGAATCACATTATGGACAACTTTAGCATTTTAGATAATTAGAAACTTTGCAACTACTTAGCTAGCATGTTAGCTAACCCTTCTACTACTTAGCTAGCATGTCACCTAACCTTAAGCCCTAACCCTTACCTTAACCACTAATACTGTTAGCCACAAGTTGCAATCTGTAAGAAAATTGCGTAATGTACCCATGCATTTTGAAGAAAATTGTGTGTAAAACAGGTAATACACACGTGTGCCTGTCACAAATGTCAAACAAGTAATTTGTGTCTATTTTGCAGTAAGCTGTGATAGTGTGTTGGTCAGAGATGAGGACGCGTGTTCACCAGTCCCCGACGATGTGGCTGTGCTCAGAGAGAGCATCAGACGGGCAGAGATGTCATGGCCCCTCTCTAGATCTCAGACCAATATGGTCGTCAGACCATATTGAGCCAGCAGATAGTGTGTACTCTGCAGCGCAAACCAAATGGTGCCATCACCCCGAAGACATATACTGTATATGTGCCTTCCTCAGTAGGAACCTTGCACACTCCCCTAGCCAACGTCATGACTACTATGACGCACCAGGTCGATGATACTACTAGCCTGAGCACTGGCGTGCTGCTTCCTGTCATCGCAGTCCACCGTTTTCACCCAGACCAGAGTAGAGAGGACCCACTACTACCATTCCAGATCATTCCAGACTTTGTCCATGGGGGTGTGCTCGGTCCTCCTTTTCCTGTAGTCCACAATCATCTCCTTTGTCTTGATCACATTGAGGGAGAGGTTGTTGTCCTGGCACCACATGGCCAGGTCCCTGACCTCCTCCCTATAGGCTGTCTCGTTGTGATCAGGCTGTTGTGTCATCAGCAAACTTAATGATGGTGTTGGAGTCGTGCCTGGCCATACAGTCATGAGTGAACAGGGAGTACAGGAAGGGGCCCCCGTGTTGAGGATCAGCGTGGTGGGTGTGTTGTTACCTACCCTACCACCTGGGGTCGGCCAGTCAGGAAGTCCAGGATACAGTTGCAGAGGGAGGTGTTTAGTCCCAGGGTCCTTAGGTTAGTGATGAGCTTTGAGGGCACTATGGTGTTTGAATGCTAAGCTGTAGTCAATGAATAGCATTCCACATAAATGTTCCTTTTTTCCAGGTGGGAAAGGGCAGTATGGAGTGCAATAGAGATTGCATCCTCTGTGGATCTGTTAGGGTGGTATGCAAATTGGAGTGGGTCTAGGGTTTCTGGGACAATGGTGTTGATGTGAGCCATGACCAGCCTTTCAAAGCACTTCATGGCTACAAATGTGAGTGCTACGGGTCTGTAGTCATTTAGGGAGGTTACCTTAGTGTTCTTGGGCACAGGGACTATGGTGGTCTGCTTGAAACATGTTGGTATTACAGACTCAGACAGGGAGAGGTTGAAAATGTCAGTGAAGACACTTGTTGGTCAGAGCAATGCTCGGAGTACACGTCCTGGTAATCTGTGAATGTTGACATGTTTTTAAAGGTCTTACTCACATCGGCTGCGGAGAGCGTGATCACACAGTCATCCGGAACAGCGGATGCTCTCATGCATGTTTCATTGTGACTTGCCTCAAAGTGAGCATAGAAGTAATTTAGCTCGTGTGGTAGGCTCCTGTCACTGACAAGCTCTAGGCTGTGTTTCCCTTTGTAGTCTGTAATAGTTTGCAAGCCCTGCCACATTCGACGAGCATCGGAGCCGGTGTAATACGATTCGATCTTAGTCCTGTATTGACGCTTTGCCTGGTTGATGGTTCGTCAGAGGGCATAGCGGGATTTTTTATAGGCTTAGGTTAGAGTCCTGCTCCTTGAAAGTGGCAGTTCTACCCTTTAGCTCAGTGCGGATTTTGCCTGTAATTCATGGCTTCTGGTTGGAGTATTTACGTACAGTCACTGTGGGGACGATGTCATCGATGCAGTTATTGATGAAGCCAGTGACTGATGTGGTGTACTCCTCAATGCCACCGGACGAATCCAGGAACATATTCCAGTCTGTGCTGCAAAACAGTCCTGTAGTTTAGCATCTGCTTCATCTGACCACTTTTTTTATTGACCGAGTCACTGGTGCTTCCTGCTTTTATTTTTGCTTGTAAGCAGGAATCAGGAGGATAGAATTATGGTCATATTTTCCAAATGGAGGGTGAGGGAGAGATTTGTACGCGTCTCTGTGTGTGGAGTAAAGGTGGTCTAGAGTTGTTTTGTTTTTGTTTTTTTCCCTTGGGTTGCAGATTTAACATGCTGGTAGAAATTTGGTAAAACGGATTCAAGTTTCCCTGCATTAAAGTCCCCTGCCACTAGGAACGCCGCCTCTGGATGAGCATTTTCCTGTTTGCTTATGGCGGAATACAGCTCATTGAGTGAGGTCTTAGTGCATGTTATCTAACTCAAAATGTTTAAACAGTGCATTCAGAAAGTATTCAGACCCTTTGACTTTTTCCACATTTTGTTACGTTACAGCCTTACTCTGAAATGTATGAAATTGTTTTATCCCCCTCATCATTCTACACACAATACCCAATAATGAGAAAGCATTTTTGCAAATGTATAAAAAAATGTCAAACTGAAATATCACATTTACATACAGTTGAAGTCGGAAGTTGACATACACTTAGGTTAGAGTCATTAAAACTTGTTTTTCAACCACTCCAAAAATGTCTTGTTAATTAACAAACTATAGTTTTGGCAAGTCGGTTAGGACATCTACTTTGTGCATGGCACAAGTCATTTTTCCAACAATTGTTTACATACAGATTATTTCACTTGTAATTCACTGTATCACAATTCCAGTGGGTCAGAAGTTTACATACCCTAAATTGACTGCGCCTTGAAACAGCTTGGAAAATTCCAGAAAATTATGTCATGGCTTTAGAAGCTACTGATAGGCTAATTGACATAATTTCAGTCAATTTGAGGTGTGCCTGTGGATGTATTTTAAGGCCTACCTTCAAACTCAGTGCCTCTTTGCTTGACATCATGGGAACATCAAAAGAAATCAGCCAAGACCTCAGAAAAAAAATTGTAGACCTCCACATGTCTGGTTCATCCTTGGGAGCAATTTCAAAATGCCTGAAGATACCACATTAATTTTTATAAACAATATTACGCAAGTATAAACACCATGGGATCGCACAGCCGTCATACCGCTCAGGAAGGAGATGCGTTCTGTCTCCTAGAGATGAATGTACTTTGGTGTAAAAAGTGCAAATCAATCCCAGAACAACAGCAAAGGACCTTATAAAGATACTGGAGAAAAGAGGTACAAAGTATCTATATCCACAGTAAAATGAGTCCTATATCAACATAACCTGAAAGGCCGCTCAGCAAGGAAGAAGCCACTGCTCCAAAACCGCCATAAAAATGCCAGACTACGGTTTGCAACTGCACATGTGGACAAAGATTGTACTTTTTGGAGAAATATCCTCTGGTCTGATGAAACAAAAATCGAACCGTTTGGCTATAATGACCATCGTTATGTTTGGAGGGAAAAGGGGGAGGCTTGCAAGCCGAAGAACACCATCCCAACCATGAAGCACGGGGGTGGCATCATCATGTTGTGGGGGTGCTTTGCTGCAGGAGGGGCTGGTACACTCCACAAAATAGATGACATCATGAGGCAGGAAAGTTATGTGGATATATTGAAGCAACATCTCAAGACATCAGTCAGGAAGTTAAAGCTTGAACGCAAATGGGTCTTCCAAATGGACAATGACCCCAAGCATACTTCCAAAGTTGTTGCAAAATGGCTTAAGGACAACAAATTAATGGTATTGGAGTGGCATCACCCTGACCTCAAACCTGTAGAACATTTTGTAGGCAGAACTGAAAAAGCGTGAGCGAGCAAGGAGGCCTGCAAACCTGACTCAGTTACACCAGCTCTGTCAGGATGAATGGGTCAAAATTCACCCAAACTATTGTGGGAAGCTTGTGGAAGGCTATCCAAACGTTTGACCCAAGTTAAACAATGTAAAGGCAAAGCTACCAAATAGTAATTCAGCGTATGTAAACTTCTGTGTCAGCGTCGTGTGTATACGTGGCAGGGAAGTCAGGCGCAGGAGAATCAAACTGAGTGAAATTGAGTATTTAATAACAAATAAACGAAACACACTCCAAACACTAAATGTAACAATAAATAAAGTGGGTACGAGGACCCGTCTCGCACCAATACAAAACACAACACTGAATAACAAACCATCTCTGACAAAGACATGAGGGGAAACAGAGGGTTAAATACACAACAGGTAATGAATGGGATTGAAACCAGGAGTGTAGGAAGACAAGACAAAACCAATGGAAAATGAAAAATGGATCAATGATGGCTAGAAGACCAGCGACCGCCGAGCACCGCCCGAACAAGGAGAGGCTTCGACTTCGGTAGAAGACGTGACATTCTGACCCACTAAGAATGTGATAAAATAAATAAAAGCTGAAATAAATCACTCTCTCTACTATTATTCTGACATTTCACATTCTTTAAAAAAAGTGGTGATCCTAAGACAGGGAATTTTTACTCTGATTAAATGTCAGGAGTTGTGAAAAACTGAGATGAAATGTATTTTGCTAAGGTGTATGTAAACTTCCGACTTCAACTGTAAGTATTCAGACTCTTTACTCAGTACTTTTTTGAAGGACCTTAGGCAATGATTACAGCATCAAGTCTTCTTGGGTATGATGCTACAAGCTTTGCACACCTGTATTTGGGGAGTTTATCCCATTTTCCTCTGCAGATCCTCTCAAGCTCTGTCAGGTTGGATGGGGAGCGTCGCTGCACAGCTATTTTCAGGTCTCTCCAGAGATGTTCGATAAGGATTCAAGTCCGGGCTCTGGCTGGACCACTTAGAGACTTGTGTCGAATCCATTCCTGCGTTGTCTTGGCTGTGTGCTTAGGGTCGTCGTCCAGACGCCACTCCTGCAAGTCAAGTACTGCCTACGAGATTCAGGGAGCATTTACTCCTGAGTCCCTTAGTCTCTCAGAGCACTCACACCCGGTTGACGCTCTGAGACAGAAGTACAGACACTTTATAGGTTAGCCGCTACAGAAGCTGAACCAGGTGATCCATCTGCCATCAAGACCAGGCTGGATTTGACACTATAGGGACCAGCACAGGTAATACTCGAGCCTCTCCAATCAGCAGTTCCTTTTTACATCCGCGCCTTCCCCATTTCCGCAGCTGCAAGGTGAAGCACGACAGTAAAGCCAGCTTCATTCCTTCCTGGTGGAGGAGGGAAGTAGACACCAACCATCTGCCGCCACTCTGCTCCTCCTAGTTCTCCTTTACCAGGTACCAGCACTACAAAATCTCTGGTAAGAGTTCGGGAGCAACCACCCAGTTTCTCCACGGGCGGCGAGACAGCCGACATCACAGCTCCATTTGATGTGACCCCTAGCAACATCCTCATGGGGAGGCCCAACTCGCCTCTGTCCCTGGTAGTGCACCCACCTTTTTAATCATATTGTATGCTGTTGGGGATAAAGTAATGCATCTGTTATTATTGAGTTAATTGCTTACGCATCGTCATTGAGAGCTACTAGCCAGCTAGCAAGGCTAACTACTTCAAGCTAGGTTTTATGCATAGACGTATTAGAATGTTCATGCCCTTGTCATAGAAGTGACATTCTATTAGTTTTGTTCTATTGTACAGCCTACTCGCTACTGCAGCAACTTAATAGAGACTCATCTTGATAGTTTGAGTTGTATTAGTGAGCGCTCACCCTTTGTCTGCCATTTCGTGGTTAGTTATGCAGTTTATAACACCTTTGCCGTCGTCATGTGTACCCGCGGGCCACTTTGTAATTAAGAGTCATTGTGAGCAGTGTCGAACTATACTGTGCAGCAGTATATTGGCTGCAGTTGTATTCATATGTAATTCATGCTATCCTATTACGGCATGATCATTCAGTCCAGTTATGTAATAGTCAGGATTCTATTCATATCTATGCAAAGCCGTGTTTATTATCCTTTACATTGAATGTTGTGAAGTAACAACACTGAAGTCTATCCGTCTGTGGGTTAATGGTGCCAGTTAAGACTGCATCTCTACTGCAGCCCTGTGATGATTCTGCTATCCAACACAGAAACCTAGCTTAGCTATCAGAACACAGGTTCTAACCTGTCCTATTCTACAACCTCGGACCCATGGGGAAGAAAGAGCACCAGCTGCACAGTGTCACAGATGTGAAAGGTGCAAAAGGAGGGAGGAAGTGACAGACAGACAGACAGACAGACAGACAGACAGACAGACAGACAGACAGACAGACAGACAGACAGACAGACAGACAGACAGACAGACAGGGTTAATCACAAACAGCTCTATTCCCTTTGGTGCATCCAGGATAGACCATACACAAGCACGTTGATGTTACAAAAAAATGACAGGTGTGTTCTGTTCTTCCATCTGTCTTCTTCCCCTCACCTTCTAGAATCACTCATCTCCATTTCGCACTCTGTTTGTCCCAGGGTTAGAGTTGTTTCATCATCGTCTTGAGCGCATGTCTGATGAATAATTGACACAGGGTCTGTGTGTGTGTGTGTGCGTGGGTGAATGAGAACATCCTCCTTTTTGATTGGCTGATCAATGTCATTCTATGATCCTCCATGAGAAAACAGAAATGTCCCTGCTACAGACATCTAAAGAAAATTGCCCAGAGGTCCTCTCCACACATCCTGCTATAATTGGCCTCTTTGTTTACGAAGCAGTCTTAATAAACAAAGAGGCCAATAATAACAGGATAGGAAACCTCAGATTTGACTTTTTAGTCATTTTATTGTTCTAAACAAATTTGACATTTTCTTGGACAGCTGAGTTCGTGGGAGGGTTACCACCTACCTACTGTGACATTGTAAAAAGGACCCCAGAACCCTTGTTTGCATGCAGCCAGACAGAGGACTGGAGAGGAGCCATTGATATGACATTTGATAGAACTATGGTGAGAAGTTTCCTCTGCTCAGATTGTTGCTCTGGGGTCTGGCCTCAGCTGTATGAGCCTTGCTGTAATTCACCCTGGGCCCAGAGGGTAGGGATGTCTGCACAATGCATCACCGGGGGCAAACTGCCTGCCCTCCAGGACACCTACACCACCCGATGTCACAGGAAGGCCATAAAGATCATCAAGGACAACAACCACCCGAGCCACTGCCTGTTCACCCCGCTATCTGCCAGAAGGCGAGGTCAGTACAGGTGCATCAATGCAGGGACCGAGAGACTGAAAAACAGCTTCTATCTCAAGGCCATCAGACTGTTAAACAGCCACCACTAATATTGAGTGGCTGCTGCCAACATACTGACTCAACTCCAACCACTTTAATAATGGAAATTGATGTAAAAAATGTATCACTAGCCACTTTAAACAATGCCACTTAATATAATGTTGACATACCCAACATTACCCATCTCATATGTATATGTATATACTGGACTCCATATCATCTACTGCGTCTCTATCTCTATGTACATATTCTTTATCCCTTTACACTTGTGTGTATAATTAAGGTAGTAGTTGTGGAATTGTTAGGTTAGATTACTAGTTGGTTATTATTGCATTGTCGGAACTAGAAGCACAAGCATTTCGCTACACTCGCATTAACATCTGCTAACCATGTGTATGTGACAAATAACATTGGATTTGTTTATGAAGCCTCTATTGTGTGGTTAAATGTCAGGCAGTTATGCCTCTCTTTACAACTGGCACCTACTGATACAGTGCCTTCAGAATGTATTCACACCCCTTGACTTTGTCCACATTTTGTTGTGTTACAAAGTGTGATAAAAATGTATTTATCATTTTTGTCATCGATCAAAATACACTAATGTGGAAGAAAATGTTGAGTCATGTTAGAATCCCTTTTGGCAGTGATTACAAATGTGAGACTTTCTGGCTAAGTTTCTAAGAGCTTTCCACACCTGGATTGTGAAACATTTTACTATTTTATTTATTTATTTTAAATTCTTTTCTAAATTCTTCAAGCTCTGTCAAATTGGTCGTTGATCATTGCTAGACAGCCATTTTCAGGTCTTGCTATAGATTTTCAAACAGATTTAAGTCAAAACTGTAACTCGGCCACTCAGAAACATTCACTGTCCTCTTGGTAAGCAACTCCAGTGTAGATTTGGCCTTGTGTTTAGGTTATTGTGCTGCTGAAAGGTGAATTCATGTCTGTGTCTGGTGGAAAGCAGACAACCAGGTTTTCCTCTA
Source organism: Oncorhynchus nerka (assembly GCF_034236695.1). Taxonomy (NCBI): domain Eukaryota; kingdom Metazoa; phylum Chordata; class Actinopteri; order Salmoniformes; family Salmonidae; genus Oncorhynchus; species Oncorhynchus nerka. Next base: position 36,081,880 of record NC_088405.1, read on the forward strand.
GGATTTTGCCTGTGCTTATGTCACGTTCGTCATATTGATGAGACCAAGGTGCAGCGTGATTGGAATTACATTCTTCTTTTATTAAAACGAAGAACACTTAAACAAACGTGACGCTATAAACAACTAGTGCTGACATGCAACTACACATAGACAATAACCCACAAAACCAAAATGGAAAATGGCAAACTAAATAGGATCCCCAATCAGAGACAATGAAAAACAGCTGTCTCTGATTGGGAACCAATTCAGGCCACCATAGACCTACATATACCTAGACAATACCAACACCCCATAGAAATACAAAAAACCCAAGACAAGACACAAACACACATACCACCCTCGTCACAAGCCGTCAAACAAAGCAAAGCTGCTTGAATTTGTTTTGCCAGGAGTGCCATAAGGTCACCCAACATCAATGTGAAAGACTGGTGGAGAGCAGGACAAGACGCATGAAAGCTGGGATTGAAAATCAGGGTTATTCCACCAAATATTGATTTCTGAACTCTTCCTAAGTTAAAACATTAGTATTGTGTTGTTTAAAAAAATGAATATGAACTTATTTTCTTTGCATTATCCGAGGTCTGACAACATTGTATATTTTTTTGTTATTTTGACCAGTTGTCATTTTCTGCAGATAAATGCTCTAAATGACACCATTTTTTATTTGGGAGAAATGTTGTCAGTAGTTTATAGAATAAAACAAAAATGTTAATTTGACCTAAACATACCTAGAAGTAGTAAAAACCAGAGAAACGGGTCATTTTGCAGTGCTCACTTCAGCTTGTCCAGAGCTGTACTGTATTATATGCTAAAATACACCACCATATTTCACAGTAGGTATGGGGTTCTTTTCTGCTCAGGCATTCTCATTTCCACTCCAAACCCCCGATGTGCAGGGCCAAAGAGCTCAAAGTAGAGGTTCCAATCGAAGTACCAATGCCGTTTAGCAAACTCCAGGTGTTAACATCTGTTGTGCTCTTTGGGTTTGGTGTCGAAATGAGAAGGCATGAGCAGAAAATAACCCCATACCTACTGTAAATGTGGTGGTGGATCTTTGATGTTATGGGGATATTTGGCTTCCACTGGTCCTGGGACTCTTGTTAAGGTCAACGGCATCATGAACTTTACCCAGTACCAGGACATTTTAGCCAAACATCTGGTTCCTCTGCCAGGAGGCTGAAACTTGGCCACAAGTGGATCTTCCAGCAAGACAATAACCCCAAGCACACATCAAAATCCACAAAGAAATGGTTAATTGGCCACAAAATCAACCTTTTGCAATGGCCATCTCTGTCACGGACTTGAAACCTCGCAAGGTGAAGTATTGAAAGGTATTGAAAACAGGGGTATCAATTTTGACCCCCAACCTTTTGGAAAAAGTATTACTTGTTAAACAAAATCTCTTTCTCTGAGCAGTTGTATTAGTTAAAAATCATTTCCCAATTGTTTGAGCATTTTGATTATTTATTTTATACAATCCTTTTTTGCTCATCTTTATCAAGGGTGTCAATAAGAGCTGTTCCCTTCCGCACAACACAGCATCTCTGCACAACACAGCATCTCTGCACAACACAGCATCTCTGCACAACACAGCATCTCTGTCTCTCTCGCTGCCACTGTACTTTAAAAGCTGTGACACATGCTGTTACTGTTTGTACTTCACACAATTGAGTCTCTCTCTTCCCTTCCCTCTCCCTCTGTCTCTAATTACCATACCCTTGATTATCATATCACGCAACAGGACCTTAGATACAGGTCGTAAGCAGTGAGGTTCTTCACATTACAGACGCAGCTTTGAAGTTCCAATGAGATATTATCAGAGCACGACTCAGGCAATTAAGGTAGCCTATTATGAGCGGGCATCAACTGAGATGAATCTGCAAATTACAGCGCCTGTGCTTTTAAGAGCTAATAAAAGTGGTTAATTATGTGTTACTCATTAATATTGTTGAAGGAGCAAACAGTGTATCTATTGCAGTATTATATATAGGGTCCTCAGAGGCATTGTGGAGAGACATGGGTTTGGAAGCCTTTGTTCCAGCACAATAGGTTGCACACATGAGGAGCACCACCATCCCATGCCGGTTAATTCTGTACAGTGGAAGAGCTACACAGTTCATGGAGATGTGATAGTGGGCTCAACATGGTCCTCTCACAGCAGAACAGGCGCGAAGAAAGCACTACAATGCCTCTTCTCTCTTTTAGGAGGATGAATCGATTTGGCATCATTGTATCACCGTTTGGTATGGCAACTGCACCACTCGCGACTGGAAGGCCCTACAGAGGGTGGTGCGCACGGCCCAGCGCATCACTGGGGGTGAGCTCCTAGCCATCCAGGACATACATGCCATCCGGTGTCTGAGAGAGGCCTGAAAATTTGCCAAAGACTCCAGCCACCCGAGACATGGACTGTTCTCCATGCTCCTGTCCGGCAGGCGGTACCGGTGCATCAAGGCTCAGGCGAACACACTATCAGCTTCTTTCCCCTGGCCATAAGACTATTAAATGGCTAACAACTACTCCCTCTCCCACAGACTATTCACACTGCCGCTATGCCCATCCACTCAGATACAACCTATGCTGCTGAAATTATCATTGCTTATGTTTATCACTCCATTATTCTGCTGTCCATCGATTATTGATTACCATGAGTATTTCAATATTTATCCTGCTACTGGTCACTATTACTCCTATTTACATGTATATATTAACATTAGTATATTACCATGAGTATTTATATATTCCTGCTACCAGTCACTTTCAGCCCTGTTTACATGTACAGTGCCTTCAGAAAGTATTCATACCCCTTGACTCATTCCAAATGTTGTTGTGTTACAGCCTGAATTCAAAATGAATACATTGATTTTGTGTCACTGGCCTACACACAAAACCCCTTAATATCAAAGTGGAATTATGTTTTTAGTGTAGACAAGAATAGATAATTGAGTAGTAACAAGTAGGCTATTGTTAATAAAGCATCATTTCAGGGGATCTACTGGGTGAGCAGACTTCTATTCCAGCCCAGCAATAGCACACTTGATTTTCAATTCATTCGATTTGATAAGTTGAATCATGTCTGTTATTGCTGGGCTGAAGCAGAACACTGCACATCCAGCAGACCTCTAGCAGAGTTGGCCTGCTCCAATTGTAATATGTTGATACGTTGTGTGTGATGTTTAACTGCTCAGCATCTGACCGTAAGGCGCTACAGAGGGTAGTGCAAACGGCCCAGTACATCACTGGCGCCAAGCTTCCTGCCATCCAGGACCTAGGTATATCTGTCAGAGACTCCAGTCACCCAAGCAGAACTGGAGTGCCAAGTCTAGGACCAAAAGGCTCCTCAACAGCTTCTACCCCCAAGCCATTACACTGCTGGACAATTCATAAAAATCACCACCGGACAATTAAATTGACCCCCCCCCCGAACACTGCTGCTACTCGCTGTTTGTTTGCTACCTATGCATAGTCACTTCGTCCCCACCTACATGTACAGATTACCGCAACTAGGCTGTACCCCTGCACACTGACTCGGTACCAGTGCCCCCTGTATATAGCCTCCACACTGACTCGGTACCGGTGCCCCCTATATATAGCCTCGTTATTGTTATTCTTATTGTGTTACTTTTTATTATTACTATTTATTTTAGCCTACTTGGTAAATATGTTCTTCTTCTTGAACTGCACTGTTGGTTAAGGGCTTGTAGGTAAGCATTTCACAGTAAATCTGTGTTCCAAGATGGCGTAGCAGTCGGACGTGTGTTTTGTCTTGTCCCGTCCTGTATAGTGTAAATATAGTTTTTCCTCGTTTTTTCTGTAAATATTTCGTATATATTTTAATCTCACTTTCCAACTACAGGCTGAATATACTCTCCTGCAACCCGCATCACCCAATGTGGTACGGATCTGCTTTTTCTATACTTTAGAATCGGAACCCTCATCAGAAGCTAGCCAGCTAACTAGCTACTAGCTAGTAGCTAGCCACTGCTAGCGGTCTTCAACGCTAACTAGGACACCAGCGCGACATCTACCCAAAGCATATCAGACTGCTTTTTCTCTACCACATCTCCGGATTCCTACCGCAAGCTCTGAACCTTTATACCGGATCATCGTAAATAGCTAGCTGCAATCCGAGTGGCTACTCCTGGCTAACGTCTCTGTCCCAGAGCAAGCACCAGTTAGCCTGGAGCTAGCCTCGAGCTAAGCCCATCTCCCGACTAGCCGAAGAGGTCCAAAAATACCTAATTTGCCAATTGGCCTGGACCCTCTACTGCCGACACGGAGCCCCGCCGATCCATCACGACTGGTCCGCCGACATAATCGTCCGAGGGGGTTTCAACAGGCTTTTCCGCTGCGACATCGCCAAAGATCCATCTGCTGGCCAAGGCCCGCGAGCTTTCTGAATCGCTGTATCTCCAGCTCACCGCATGAAGAGGAATAAACAGACTCACCCCATTGCGACGTCCCCCAAAGGTTAACTCTCTAGCCCTCGCTATCTCCCTGCTTGCTAATTCGGCCTGCTAACGGCTAGCTTGTCAAGCTCCGGTCCGCTAACTGCTACCTTGTCTAGCTCGGGCCTACGAACTGTTAGCTTGTTAGCACAGGCCTGCTAACCGTCTGAACCACCGCGTCCCAATCACTCTCTCTTTTTGATTTTTAATTTGTTTATACCTTCCGGAAACCTGCCTCACCCAATGTGATACGGAATCGCTATTACTTTTACTCTTATTTTTATTTTTATGACACACTCAAGAACCTCCAGACGCTAACCAGCTAACTAGCTACAAGCTAGTTAGTCATTGTTAGTTTTTTAAAAACCTGGATAACACTCGCCAGCCCAGCCCCCCCTGCCCATCCACCCTGCCCATCCACCGCTGCCCCCTGGACACTGATCTCTTGGCTACATAGCTGACGCACGCTGGACTGTCCATTAATCACGGTACTTCTTTCTGCTTGTTTGTCTTACCTGTCGGCCCCGTTGCCTAGTCAACGCCATTTTACCTGCTGTTTGTTGTGCTAGCGGATTAGCCTCGCCTACTGTTTTTAGCTAGCTTTCCAAATTCAACACCTGTGATTACTGTATGCCTCGCTGTATGTCTCTCTCAGATGTCAATATGCCTTGTATACTGTTGTTCAGGTTAGTTATCATTGTTTTAGTTCACAATGGAGCCCCTAGACCCACTCTGCATACCCCTGTTACCTCCTTTGTCCCACCTCCCACACATGCGGTGACCTCACCCATTACAACCAGCATGTCCAGAGATACAACCTCTCTCATCATCACCCAGTGCCTGGGCCTACCTCCGCTGTACCCGCACCCCACCATACCCCTGTCTGCGCATTATGCCCTGAATATATTCTACCATGCCCAGAAACCTGCTCCTCTTATCCTCTGCCCCCAACGCTCTAGGCGACCAATTTTGATAGCCTTTAGCCGCACCCTCATACTACTCCTTCTCTGTTCCGCGGGTGATGTGGAGGTAAACCCAGGCTCTGCATGTCCCCAGGTACCCTCATTTGTTGACTTCTGTGATCGAAAAAGCCTTGGTTTTATGCATGTCAACATCAGAAGCCTCCTCCCTAAGTTTGTTTTACTCACTGCTTTAGCACACTCTGCTAACCCTGATGTCCTTGCCGTGTCTGAATCCTGGCTCAGGAAGGCCACCAAAAATTCAGAGATTTCCATACCCAACTATAACATCTTCCGTCAAGATAGAACTACCAAAGGGGGCGGAGTTGCAGTCTACTGCAGAGATAGCCTGCAAAGTAATGTCATACTTTCCAGGTCCATACCCAAACAGTTCGAACTACTAATTTTGAAAATTACCCTCCCCAGAAATAAGTCTCTCACTGTTGCCGCCTGCTACCGACCACCCTCAGCTCCCAGCTGTGCCCTGGACACCATTTGTGAATTGATCGCCCCCCATCTAGCTTCAGAGTTTGTTCTGTTAGGTGACCTAAACTGGGATATGCTTAACACCCCGGCAGTCCTACAATGTAAGCTAGATGCCCTCAATCTCACACTCAAATCATCAAGGAACCCACCAGGTACAACCCTAACTCTGTAAACAAGGGCACCCTCATAGACGTCATCCTGACCAACTGGCCCTCCAAATACACCTCCGCTGTCTTCAACCAGGATCTCAGCGATCACTGCCTCATTGCCTGTATCCGCCACGGAGCCGCAGTCAAACGACCACCCCTCATCACTGTCAAACGCTCCCTAAAACACTTCTGTGAGCAGGCCTTTCTAATCGACCTGGCCCGGGTATCCTGGAAGGACATTGACCTCATCCCGTCAGTTGAGGATGCCTGGTCATTCTTTAAAAGTAACTTCCTCACCATTTTAGATAAGCATGCTCCGTTCAAAAAATGCAGAACCAAGAACAGATACAGCCCTTGGTTCACTCCAGACCTGACTGCCCTCGACCAGCACAAAAACATCCTGTGGCGGACTGCAATAGCATCGAATAGCCCCCGTGATATGCAACTGTTCAGGAAGTCAGGAACCAATACACGCAGTCAGTCAGGAAAGCTAAGGCCAGCTTCTTCAGGCAGAAGTTTGCATCCTGTAGCTCCAACTCCAAAAAGTTCTGGGACACTGTGAAGTCCATGGAGAACAAGAGCACCTCCTCCCAGCTGCCCACTGCACTGAGGCTAGGTAACACGGTCTCCACCGATAAATCCAAGATTATCGAAAGCTTCAATAAGCACTTCTCAGCGGCTGGCCATGCCTTCCGCCTGGCTACTCCAACCTCGGCCAACAGCTCCGCCCCGCAGCTCCTCGCCCAAGCCTCTCCAGGTTCTCCTTTACCCAAATCCAGATAGCAGATGTTCTGAAAGAGCTGCAAAACCTAGACCCGTACAAATCAGCTGGGCTTGACAATCTGGACCCTCTATTTCTGAAACTATCTGCCGCCATTGTCGCAACCCCTATTACCAGCCTGTTCAACCTCTCTTTCATATCGTCTGAGATCCCCAAGGATTGAAAGCTGCCGCAGTCATCCCCTCTTCAAAGGGGAGACACCCTGGACCCAAACTGCTATAGACCTATATCCATCCTGCCCTGCCTATCTAAGGTCTTCGAAAGCCAAGTCAACAAACAGGTCACTGACCATCTCGAATCCCACCGTACCTTCTCCGCTGTGCAATCTGGTTTCCGAGCCGGTCACGGGTGCACCTCAGCCACGCTCAAGGTACTAAACGATATCATAACCGCCATCGATAAAAGACAGTACTGTGCAGCCGTCTTCATCGACCTCGCCAAGGCTTTCGACTCTGTCAATCACCATATTCTTATCGGCAGACTCAATAGCCTCGGTTTCTCGGATGACTGCCTTGCCTGGTTCACCAATTACTTTGCAGACAGAGTTCAGTGTGTCAAATCGGAGGGCATGCTGTCCGGTCCTCTGGCAGTCTCTATGGGGGTGCCACAGGGTTCAATTCTCGGGCCGACTCTTTTCTCTGTATATATCAATGATGTTGCTCTTGCTGCGGGCGATTCCCTGATCCACCTCTACGCAGACGACACCATTCTATATACTTTCGGCCCGTCATTGGACACTGTGCTATCTAACCTCCAAACGAGCTTCAATGCCATACAGCACTCCTTCCGTGGCCTCCAACTGCTCTTAAACGCGAGTAAAACCAAATGCATGCTTTTCAACCGATCGCTGCCTGCACCCGCATGCCCGACTAGCATCACCACCCTGGATGGTTCCGACCTTGAATATGTGGACATCTATAAGTACCTAGGTGTCTGGCTAGACTGCAAACTCTCCTTCCAGACTCACATCAAACATCTCCAATCGAAAATCAAATCAAGAGTCGGCTTTCTATTCCGCAACAAAGCCTCCTTCACTCACGCCGCCAAGCTTACCCTAGTAAAACTGACTATCCTACCGATCCTCGATTTCGGCGATGTCATCTACAAAATGGCTTCCAACACTCTACTCAGCAAACTGGATGCAGTCTATCACAGTGCCATCCGTTTTGTCACCAAAGCACCTTATACCACCCACCACTGCGACTTGTATGCTCTAGTCGGCTGGCCCTCGCTACATATTCGTCGCCAGACCCACTGGCTACAGGTCATCTACAAGTCCATGCTAGGTAAAGCTCCGCCTTATCTCAGTTCACTGGTCACGATGGCAACACCCATCCGTAGCACACGCTCCAGCAGGTGTATCTCACTGATCATCCCTAAAGCCAACACCTCATTTGGCCGCCTTTCGTTCCAGTACTCTGCTGCCTGTGACTGGAACGAACTGCAAAAATCGCTGAAGTTGGAGACTTTTATCTCCCTCACCAACTTCAAACATCAGCTATCCGAGCAGCTAACCGATCGCTGCAGCTGTACATAGTCTATTGGTAAATAGCCCACCCATTTTCACCTACCTCATTCCCATACTGTTTTTATACTGTTTTTTTTATTTTTTATTTACTTTTCTGCTCTTTTGCACACCAATATCTCTACCTGTACATGACCATCTGATCATTTATCACCCTAGTGTTAATCTGCAAAATTGTATTATTCGCCTACCTCCTCATGCCTTTTGCACACATTGTATATAGACTGCCCATTTTTTTTCTACTGTGTTATTGACTTGTTAATTGTTTACTCCATGTGTAACTCTGTGTTGTCTGTTCACACTGCTATGCTTTATCTTGGCCAGGTCGCAGTTGCAAATGAGAACTTGTTCTCAACTAGCCTACCTGGTTAAATAAAGGTGAAATAAAAAATAAAAATAAAAATGCCACACTTGTTGTATTTGGCGTATGTGGCAAATAAAGTTTGATTTGATTAACTGTATTTTTGTATACAACATTTTCTAACATAGGTAGGCTTCCACTTATAACCCATAGCATATAAGATATACCCTTAGTCTCTTGGGGCATTCATTGGGACCTCTATCTTCATCTGCAAACATGCTTTCACGGCTTTCCATATCTGAGGACAGAAAACATCACAAAGAGAAAGGCTTCATTATACTCAAATTAGACAGCACTAAATATTATGTTGCTCTCATCTCTCTGTCCTCAATGTTTTCCCATCTAGGGACTGGAACTGGAGAATCTTTTCATAATGTCCTCCCACAAAATGACCTGCCCTATCCAGTAGCTAGCCTAGGCAGCTGATTGTGCAGATCGGCTGCATAGGCCATCCAGTAGACTACACTCTCCCTTTACTGACAGCTGGAGCTGCAATTTCAACCCTCTTCCATTGCTGTTATCTACACATTACATCAAGATAGCAAGCTAATAGGAAGTTAGCTAACTAGCTGACAACATTTAATAAACAGTGTGTAAAGTTAGCTAGCTAGCTAGCAGCTCAGTTGGGTTGTGGCCTACTGTAGCCAGCTAGCTAGCTAATAATACATAGTGTTTTTACATTTAAAATATGTATTAACTTATTTGAATAAGTACTTCATTTTATCAGTTTTTTGGTCCTTACAAAAACCAAACAATGGGCAATCTTCACAACCTTTTTGGTGGTAGCAAAGCGCAGCCATGTGGACAATTGCAGACAAGGAAAAAAGTTTGTTTGTCACCAGAGCGGTTTAGAACGTGTTGTGACATTTGACTTTACCAGCGTAATCCCATTTCAATTTCAATAAATATACATCGCAGACTGTCAGTCACACTTGATAACTTGAGAACTAGCATAGGCAATAACTACCAAGACGGAAAACAGTGACGCACATAACACACAGCACCCCTTGTATGGGCATGTGGGGGGAAGGTTCTTGAAATGTAACATCCAATCAAAATCTTGCTGCTGTGGACCATTCAAACCGTTTTTGCGATACGAAATTCTCCAGACCTCCAAGCGACAGTTGTGAGAGGAAACACTGCCAGTTTCTTGTATGTACGTGACAGGGGAAAAAACACAAACACTTGAATTTGCAATAAATGTGATGAGTGGGCTGTGGACCATGTGGGCAGTCTCCATGGTGTGGATCTTCATGTTGAAGCTCGGCTTCTATGGCTGTCTGTTCGGTCCACAGAGCATATCTCCGTGCTGCTGCTGGTGGTGGATGAGTGGGCAGATGACTGCCCGTACCCCTCTGACCATGCTGGAGGGTTATTCCCCCGAGGGTCCCATATCCAGCCCACAAGGCCCAGAGCGTGGCTGTTCCTTTAGGCACTGTGGGAACAGAACAGAAAACTGATGATGTGGTTCATACAGTCCCACTCTGAAGCCAACTGTATGACAGCCAATGGAACAGAACTCGTCCTAATGAACCTTCTCACATAGAAGAAAATGGCTTGAAGAAATGAGGAATTTCACCTTTATAGGTGCGGATGGCTGCTGATGGGTATAATAATCCTGGGCTGTATATTGGTGGATGGTTGTTGTTGTTGTTTTTTTACAGAGGGATATGCGAGTGTACTCTGTGCTCCAGCTTCCTGTGCAGATGAAATTAGGTTTCAAATCCTTATTAATGTCCTGATTAGAGCTATTTAATGTGGATTCTCTCTGTAATCCTGTTTTCATGTGGCATGGATTGAGCGAGATCAGGGATTCATAAATTACAACATCAGCAAATAGCAGAGGGCTATAAACAAAGAGAAAACAAGAAGATAAGAGGAGAGGAGATGAGAGGAGAGGAAATGAGAGAAGAGATAAGAGGAGAGGAGATCAGCAGAGAGGAAATGAGAGGAGAAGAAAGAAGAGGAGAGGAGGGAAGAGAAGAGAAGAACCAATCCTACCTACGGAGGAATGGTGGAGATCTTGAAGAAATGAACGGTAGGAGATTTCGAAAACACATCTGGGCACGCTGGTATAATAAGGCTGGAGACCTGGACCAAATTTAAAGAAGACAGATTAGAAAGGATTGTACTATTTCTGATTAAATGAACAGGATGGTTTTCTCTAATCTGGATGTGTTTTATTTTAAATTCCTAGTACCTTTTCCCTCGTTCCATGGCAGTCATGGGCTTGAATACATGAATATATCAGCACTGGGGACAAATGGTGCCAAATTGCACACCCACTCTCCAACCACCTCTCAGAAGGGATTAAGTTGTGCCAGCCTTGGTTATGCTACCCTTGGGCTAAGCATTAGCATGACCACAGTGTTGTCTTTGATTTTTTTTCTAAATAAACAGCCTTATGAAACAGGTTATTTAGATCCTTGATGCGGATTGGTTGACAGCAGGGAGTCATAGCACCACAATCCTCACATTCTCCGGGTAATGCTTGTTAGCAGTTCCATTAGCTTTATCAAAGCACATCCACTGTCCCATAGCCCAGCCAGTCCATTTATTAACTTCATCTAGACAATATTTCCCCATGCTACTGGTCTTAGGCTTTCATTTGGGAGCCACATGAGACATTTAACATTACATTTAAGTCATTTAGCAGACGCTCTTATCCAGAGCGACTTACAAATTGGTGCATTCACCTTATGACATCCAGTGGAACAGTAGTGCATCTAAATCTTTTAAGAGGGGGGGGGATTACTTTATCCTATCCTAGGTATTCCTTAAAGAGGTGGGGTTTCAGGTGTCTCCGGAAGGTGGTGATTGACTCCGCTGTCCTGGCGTCGTGAGGGAGTTTGTTCCACCATTGGGGGGCCAGAGCAGCGAACAGTTTTGACTGGGCTGAGCGGGAACTGTACTTCCTCAGTGGTAGGGAGGCGAGCAGGCCAGAGGTGGATGAACGCAGTGCCCTTGTTTGGGTGTAGGGCCTGATCAGAGCCTGGAGGTACTGAGGTGCCGTTCCCCTCACAGCTTCGTAGGCAAGCACCATGGTCTTGTAGCGGATGCAAGCTTCAACTGGAAGCCAGTGGAGAGAGCGGAGGAGCAGGGTGACGTGAGAGAACTTGGGAAGGTTGAACACCAGACGGGCTGCGGCGTTCTGGATGAGTTGTAGGGGTTTAATGGCACAGGCAGGGAGCCCAGCCAACAGCGAGTTGCAGTAATCCAGACGGGAGATGACAAGTGCCTGGATTAGGACCTGCGCCGCTTCCTGTGTGAGGCAGGGTCGTACTCTGCAGATGTTGTAGAGCATGAACCTACAGGAACGGGCCACCGCCTTGATGTTGGTTGAGAACGACAGGGTGTTGTCCAGGATCACGCCAAGGTTCTTAGCACTCTGGGAGGAGGACACAATGGAGTTGTCAACCGTGATGGCGAGATCATGGAACGGGCAGTCCTTCCCCGGGAGGAAGAGCAGCTCCGTCTTGCCGAGGTTCAGCTTGAGGTGGTGATCCGTCATCCACACTGATATGTCTGCCAGACATGCAGAGATGCGATTCGCCACCTGGTCATCAGAAGGGGGAAAGGAGAAGATTAATTGTGTGTCGTCTGCATAGCAATGATAGGAGAGACCATGTGAGGTTATGACAGAGCCAAGTGACTTGGTGTATAGCGAGAATAGGAGAGCCACATGAACTCATCATGAGGGGCTGCAGTGACTCTTGGGTCTGCGTACACACATCCATACCCACCCCACACATTTTGCCACCTTGACAGCGGAGAGAAAAAATATGTTTTCAATTTTGTCCCTAATCTATGGATTTGACATGACTGGGCAGGGGCTGTCCTGGGAGGGGCATAGGCCCACCCACTGGGGAACCAGGCCCAGACAATCAGAATGAGTTTTTCCCCACAAAAGGGCTTTATTACAGACAGAAATACTCCTCAGAAGTTGTTCTATTGTGATCTATGCCGTGCCATGCATATGAACGTGATGAGACTGACAACTTCTCTGAGCCAGGCGAATTCATTGATCAGGATCATTAGAGTGCCAGATACTTCAAATGAGTCTTGATGGACAGCATTGTGAAACATCACACTTGCCTTGATCTGACAATGCTGAAAAGAGTGGACAGGAAGGAAAAACATCAATGCCAATCAAACTCTAGACATGAATTCATGTTAACAATGCACAAGCCCTGGACACGAGGGCACGGCTACACCAATAGAAGCACGGGCTTCACTGCCAAAATAAGTGATTCAAGCTGTGAACACTGGGATGAGACTGACAGCCTGACTGAGTGAATTGGGTCTGGGAGAGCTCTACTCAAGAGGTTTACATCTACTACTCAGGGTACATGGTACATACATCCCGCCTGCACAGCTGGCTGCAGACCCCAGTGAGGATGACAGTAAGCTCCACTTTTACCAGCTCTCCGACTGAATCTACCCTGCTTCAGCCACCAGACAGACAGTTTGACAGCCAACCCTCATATGGACCTGCTGGAGAAAGGGAGGGAGGCGTGGATATGGGGAAAGAGCAGCAGGGTGAGGGCTTCAGCTTTGAGAGTGATTGGAGTTGATGTGGTATTGAAAAGAGAAATGTTTGTGTTGGTAATTAAGTTGAGAAAACAGAGGAGTCTGTTGGGGATAATGAGGGGATGCCCAGCTTCTGAGAAAGCTGTTGGAGGTTTGAGCTCATTGATTCGTATGCAATTGAATTGAATTGCTGACAGTTCAACTGCAAGAAGCACACAAAAGCGTATTACACAAATGTACACCCACTCTAAGGAGCACACTCCTCATTTAAATCCCAGTCTTACGTCAATCTTCTGGACAGTGAATGTATTGTCATGTGTTTCTGTACCAGCCTTCGAGTGAATGTAACCAAATCCCTCAGCGCTATAAACACTAAGACACTGATGGCTTTATTTGCAATGCTGAGAAAGAACATTACTTCAGGTGCAGACTGTCTCATGAGGGGGAAGAGACACACAACACAATGTGATGTATAATGTATAATCAGGCTATTACTTTTTGAGCAATCATTTTAGGAGCTGCTTCCATTTTCTATATTGAATTCCACTGGATTGAACTAGAAACAAACAGACGAGTTAAAACAAGGTAAGAGCAAGGCCAGTCTTGACAAGAGGTAGAGGAACAGGTGCAGGAGAGTGGATGGGTAAGAGGGAGTAGTGCTGCTGAACACGGGGCTGATAAATAGAAAACGAATGTCGGCAGAGCTGCTGAGTGAATAAGCAGGATTAAAGAGACGCTCAGCTGGATAAACAATTTGAATTGATCAATGGGAAAATGAAAGGAATTACAAAGGAGTTCTTCAGTCACTTGACGTTTGTAATAATTGCTAATGGTGTTTGGAGGAGCTGAGGTTGGGGGCCAAAGGGACAAATCGTGAAGGGAGCCATCAGAGTGACCAACTTGCAATAAGTTTGACACTCACACGAGGCAGCTGCTGTGTGTCAGATCAAGAGCTTTGACTGATGTGATGTCCACACACAACCAGTCTCCAAGGATTCTCAGCGACAGTCGCCAGTACCATCATCACCATCATCCTGTATGTGTGTGTGTGTGTGTGTGTGTGTGTGTGTGTGTGTGTGTGTGTGTGTGTGTGTGTGTGTGTGTGTGTGTGTGTGTGTGTGTGTGTGTGTGTGTGTGTGTGTGTGGGACAAAGACAGAGAATAAAATATAAAATAATTGACCGGAGAAAGAGAGAGAGAGAGAGAGAAAGAGAGAGAGGGGGGGGGGGAGACAGAGAGCCTCTTAAAGGGCCTCTGGCCTCTGGGCCACTCCAGCCGGTGAGTGGGGTGCTTTTGGAGCATCATCACAAAGTGAAAAAAGCTCTGAACACAATGCCCAGAGAAGCGGAGAACAACAGGGAACGACAGAGAACAACAGGGAACGACAGAGAACAACAGGGAACGACAGAGAACAACAGGGCGATTCCACACCATCGTAGCCCTAATTTTTGTTGTGGTATCTCAGATTGTTCTGGCAATTCTCACATAGAAACGTCATTGTAGACTAGTGGCCAATCCTCAAAAAGGGCTTTCATTTTTTAGCAGTGGAGGCTGCTGAGGGGAGGGCGGTTCATAATACTGTCTGGAAAGGCGCTCATGGAATGGCATCAAACACATGTAACCCATATGTTTGATGTATTTGATACCATTCCACTGATTCCGCTCCAGTCGTTACCACGAGCCTGTCCTCCCCAACTAAGATGCCACCAACCTCCTTGAGAGACCACTACCCGAGGTATAACAAAGCACAACCATGTTTGTCCATATCTCTAAGGCCTCCCATATATGAAATGGATGGTTGTATGCACATATTTTACCACAAAATAAATTGTTAAATTGATATTGTGACACCCCCTAAACGCAGAAGATCAGAATAATGCCTGGCTGTAGGGGGGGGATGGTCCACCGAAGCTCATGTTATACAAAGTTGCAAGCTCGGATAATGCACAAATGTTGGATACAAGTAGTAAAATGTCTATCTTACATACACAAATAAGCAACATCAGGATATCTTCATGCATCTTGGAAAAATAGAACTATAAACACATAGATACAATAGTTGGAAATATCAACTATGAACATTGATCAACTTCACTTTTTGGTAGCTGTTCAATAGACACATTTCCAACTCAGATGTGTTGTCATTCAGTGCTGTGTGGTCCTGGCTGACAAACATGCATACAGTTACACATGTTTTTTTTTTATGCTGTGGCTATTGTAATCGACTCAAAGGCAAGTGGGCTCAGACATGGAAAAGTTATTTTTTCAGTCAAAGGTTCCCCTGTGGATTGTATATGTTTAGCTCCTACCCTTGTAATTACGTTAGCCCCCCACACTCTTATAATTACATCAAAACTACGAAATAACACAAATGGAATCATGTAGTACCAAAAATCAAGAGTGTACAAAGCTGTCATCAAGGCAAAAGGTGGCTAAGAATCTCAAATATAAAATACATTTTGATTTGTTTAACACTTTTTTTGCTTACGGCATGATTCCATATGTGTTATTTCATAGTTTTAATGTATACACTATTATTCTACAAAAACAATTCAGTAAAACCCTAGAATGAGTAGGTGTGTCCAAACTTAACTGGTACTGTATATGTGTGTGGAGCCCTGCCATGTACATCACCACCAACACTTCTAAGTCATAGTCTATGACCTAGCTACACTCTAACTAAACTCTACATAACCTGACTGTCACCCTTACAGGTTCTGTCACTCTCCACAACTGCTGCTGGGGCGTGCCACAGCCTGTAATCAATGCCAACCACCCACAGTTAATATCGGACATGACCGAAATATATAGGACATGACCTGCAGGCCGTTTTGCCACATTCAACAACAAGAAAACTCCACCCACAGGTCAATTAGGCGTTGGCAAAGGTCTAAAGGCAAGTCTGTTTGTGACAGAATCTCCTTCACAACCAGACAACCAACCAATCCACTACTGGAGTATCCCCAGCATCTTTCAGGTTGGGACAACATTCCAGTTGGTATTAAGGTTGCTTCCCTTGTAACTTGGTTACGCTACTGCGTTCTTGTGTCGTGAAACGCTTGTTATTATATTTTGTGGAATTGGCCATTGTTGATATGCTGTAAGTGTGTAAATGAGATTAAAACATGAACACGTATCGAAAAACTATTCAAACACAACAGAGGCATGGCAGTGCCACACATAGTCCCAGATATTAAGAGCGTTATGAAACCATTTAAAGACAGAATTATCACAAAACAAAATGAACAAGGGCTACTTGTATGCAGGTGAAGGTGTTTGAGTGTAATTATGTTGGCCATATTGGATTCAGAATCAAATTGATTCACGGCAAAACAGTCTTTATAAGCATACAAACAACTCAGACAGAATGCCTAATTTACTAAATTCATATTTCGAGGGGATTTTACCTCCATCAAATGCAGTGTTGGGGAAGCTACTATGCAAAAATAGTTTACCAAGCTACCAATTACTTCCCGGTGGAAGAAGTTGAGCTACACTAAAGCTACCCTACACTAAAAATATAGTTATTTAACTAAAGTTACTTTGGAAAAGTAGTTCACTACATACAAACTACTTTGTGAGAAATGATTAAATCTAAATCTGAAATGTCACAGACTTCCAACTGCATGAACAGATCCCTCTGTCAGAGTTATATGTGAACATAATGTGTAATTAAGCTTATTAAACACAAAAACTATGTTTCAACTGAGAATTAGGCAGGTCTTCCCTACTTCACCCATATCTTCTCTACTTTTTGCAAAACAAAGGTGTCTGTAGTTCCAGTGGTTAGCTACACCACTACATGGGAAAAAAATGTTATTAACTACTGGAAACCTCACCAAGATTTTAATTTAGTTCAATTACCAGCAAAATATTTTTACACAACAAACCATTTCATATATGGGGAACTTTAGAGATATGGAAAAACATGGTTGAGTTCGTTCTACCTCGGGTAGGGGGGTCTAGCCTATTGGAAGGAAGAATATTTGACATGCTTTTTACATGTGTGTCATGATGAAAGTGGCCATTTTAGGCCCTTTGTAGACCTTTACATGCCTCCTGTAAAAATGTAATATCCATGAACCGTACATGATACACACAACAAGCAAAACATTTTAGCAGCCCCCTCATTTTCTGCCATTCTACTGATTTTGCCAAGAGGCTGTGGAAAAAAAGCATTTTGACAGCTAATTTCCTGCAATTCAAATGTTTTTCTCCATAGGGTAGAAACAAATGTTTGCAGTTTTTATTTTTTTACCTTTATTTAACTAGGAAAGTCAGTTAAGAACAAATTCTTATTTTCAATGACAGCCTAGGAACAGTGGGTTAACTGCCTGTTCAGGGGCAGAACGACAGATTTGTACCTTGTCAGCTCGGGGGTTTGAACTTGCAACCTTCCGGTTACTAGTCCAACGCTCTAACCACTAGGCTACCCTAGTGATATTTGATGATCAATGGGGCCCCCCTCGGTTGTTAATTCAACCATAATTACAACAAGTTTAGATTGCTGGTCGCTAGACTACCTTACCAATCTAAAAATGTTTCACTGACATTGGCTAACTGAGTTACTGCTGATGCACAACCAAATTTTGAAATCGTACCTAATGTTTCCAAGTTAAGTTGAGACCTCGACCTTGTTCCAAATTTGTTTTATTCAAATATTTGTTTTATTTTGTTTTGGAAATTGATCCGCGGG
Source organism: Oncorhynchus nerka (assembly GCF_034236695.1). NCBI lineage: Eukaryota > Metazoa > Chordata > Actinopteri > Salmoniformes > Salmonidae > Oncorhynchus > Oncorhynchus nerka. Next base: position 36,099,814 of record NC_088405.1, read on the forward strand.
CCTACAAAAGGGGAGCTGACTGTTGCCCGACCCAGGTTTGGAACAAAATACTCTACAAGTACATCAACATTTCCAGAGTGGGCTCTCTGCTAATTCTGAAGTTAAGATTAATTTTATGAGCACCACCAACAAAATGAATGGGAAAATGTTTTCAAAAGGAACTCCCTCTGCTGGTGATTTGCTGAATGTGCAATCCTAAAGGAGGGCTGTGAACATCAATTTCTATGTACACGACATGTCCAAAAGTATGTGGACAGCTGCTCATCGAACATCTCATTCCAAAATCATGGGCATTAATATAGAGTTGGTCCCTCCTTTGCTGCTGTAACAGCCTCCACTCTCCTGGGAAGGCTGTCCACTAGATGGGGCGGTAGGTAGCCTAGTGGTTAGAGCGTTGGACTAGTAACCGAAAGGTTGCAAGATTAAATCCCTGAGCTGACAAGGTAAAAATCTGTCGTTCTGCCCCTGAACAAGGCTGTTAACCCACTGTTCCTAGGCCGCCATTGAAAATAAAAATGTGTTCTTAACTGACCTGCCTAGTTAAATAAAGGTAAAAAGGTTGAAGCATTGCTGTGGGAACTTGCTTCCATTCAGCCACAAGAGCATTAGTGAGGTCGGGCACTGACGTCAGGGGATTGGGCCTGGCTCACAGTCAGAATTCCAATTCATTCCAAAGGTGTTTAATTGGGTTGAGATCAGGGCTCAGTGCAGGCCAGTCAAGTTCTTCCACACCGATCTCGACAAACCATTTCAGTATGTACCTCACTTTGTGCACGGGGCATTGTCATGCTGAAACGGGACAATGCCCCGTAGCATTTTCCTAGCATCTGCCAAGCCCAGAATTATCCGTTGGACTGCCAGATAGTGAAGCAGGATTCATCACTCCAGAGATCGTGTTTCCACTGCTCCGGAGTCCATTGGCGGCAAGCTTTACACCACCCCAGCCGTCGGTTTTCATTGCGCATGGTGATCTTAGGCTTGTGTGCGGCTGCTCCGCCTTGGAAACCCAGTTCATGAAACTCCCGACGAACAGTTATTGTGCTGACGTTGCTTCCAGAGGCAGTTTGGAACTGGGTAGTGAGTGTTGCAACCGAGGACAGACAATTTTTACGATTTTCAGCACTCGGCATTCCCGTTCTGTGAGCTTGTGTGGCCTACCACTTTGTGGCTGAGTCGTTGTTGCTCTTAGATGTTTCTACTTCACAATAACAGCACTTACAGTTGACTGGGGCAGCTCCAGCAGAACAGAAATTTGATGAACTGACTTGTTGGAAAGGTGGCATCCTATGACAGTGCCACGTTGAAAGTCACTGAGCTCTCCAGTACGGGCCATTCTACTGCAAATGTTTGACTATGGAGATTGCATGGTGGTGTGCTCTATTTTATACACCTGTCATCAACGGGTCTAGCTGAAATAGTCGAATCCAGTCATTTGAAGGGGTGTCCACATAGTATATAAAATGGGCCATATCATTAAATGTATCAGAAAGCCCACTCTGACATATTTGAAGAGTATATTGTTCCAAACCAGGGTTCTCCAACCCTGTTCCTGGAGAGCTACCATCCTGTAGGTTTTCGCTGCAATCCTAATCTACCGCACCTGATTTGAACAATTAGCCGGCTTTTTCTTAGTTGAACCAGGTTAGTTAAAACTGATGTCAGATCAAAAACGTACAAGAGGGTAGCTCTCCGGGACCAAGGTTGGAGACTCCTTTTCCAAACAATATTTAAAAAATAAAAAAATAATCTAGACATACTCCCTATGTTAGAGAACACTATAGGTAGTATAATGACACCAAGATGTTGTCTGTATCATGTACGATTAACAGATCATTATGTCTCACAGGAGACATGTATCGGTCTAAAAAGGGACTACAATGGCCACTTTCATCATGATTTTCTCAAAGATGGTTTGTGATACAAATGTAAAAATAATGTCAAACATCCTTCCTCCCAATGAAGTTTCTGTATGAGAATTGCCAGAACAATCTGAGCTACCCACATTTTTCCCCGACTACGTTGGTGTGGAATCGCCCAACAGTGTTCAATGATCACCACTATTAGCATGCATCATCACACTTTCCCAGCCCTTCCTCTGATGACTAAGGGCCTCAACGCAAGTCTTCATTATTTCTACTTTTCAGATAAATAACACTGAGATTTGAGATAAATGACACAGGCATGCTAACTCTTCTTACTAACTGTTCTTGACCGCTATTACGACCTTCCCAGTCTATCCCTCAGGATTGGTTGGTCTTTTCTATTCCCTGATCTGATTTGCTACTCCCTCCTCCTCCCTCCCTCCCTTTCTCTGCCACATCAAATGTCTGTCCCCCGGGTGGTTTGGAATATTTAGCGTTTGATAGGTAGGCCGGTCACAAGATCTGTTGTTTATTTCATGCAAATCTTCTCGCTTGTCTCTAAAACCACTAAAATGCAGGATGAATGAGGTCTGGAAAAGTCAATTCAGCTCATTGGGTGCGTCATGTCCCCTTGCCCACTTTCACCTCCTGATTCCACCACACACACCTTTTCCTCCTGCCAAAACAAAATATAGAGACACAGAGAGAAAAACAGATAGACAGAGAAAAAGACCCACACAGGCTTTGGAACATCCGCCGTCTGCTGCATCTCTTATAGGAGTTCCAGACAGAGAAAAAGGACAGAAGCATCAAATAGCAAGTGCCACCTCTTCTCTCTCCTCCTCCGGTCCTCTCCACACACGCCATGGGAAATGATGAAAATGACAGCAGCCAGCTGGATTGACTGGCCTATAGTCTATCACTTATTTATCATGTCTCTGTGATAGAACTACCCCATCTTCTCCTTTCTCATCCATGTGTCATCAACTCGCACTCAGTTTGGTGGAGCGATAGAACCTCACCAGTTGCATCGATAAACCTGTCCTGAGCACTTGATGGCTTCAGACAGGAGTTAGTACTGCAGAGAGATGGAAAACACAAACTCACACAGGCAAGGCGTTTTTCGTTCGAGGGGCTATTTGTCTGTAATAAACGCCTGTTGATAACTCATCGGCCCTCCTTTTTAATTGGCAACAAGGCCACAGACTTTGTTCACCCCTGGATATGCTCTTTTGCTTTGTTCGACTCGTAAAACACCATTCTTATGAATGAATCAATGATATACTTGTCACCAGTTGCCGACAAGTGCTTACAGGCACAGATAAAATTCAATTGCACAGAAAGAAGATATAACAAAACAGATAGCTAAGCCTTTTATTCAGTCCTACATTGTGCTGTTTATCAGAGCAGTGAAGCGATTCTCCAATGCCAAGGAGAGAGAAAAGACCTCTCTAGCTCAAGGTGTGGGCCAACTGGCCAACTGCTGCCATGTGAATCACAAACCTAATGGTGTATTGTGTGTGCGCATCCGCTGTATGTCTGCGTATAAATAATTACTGCTAATAAGCATTTATCATTATGTATTTCAATGTTTACGGGTTGATGGCACAACACTGATGAGATGTGCTTGGGCATAAATAATTGGAATAAGGCTGTTGTTGTTTGCTGTGGACGAGGCGTACGAGGACTGTAGCCTAGCGCTTTTTGTTTTCCACTGGGGATGTTCTCTCCCCCTCTCCCCGCTCTCCTGCTGAGATAAACACACAGACAGATTGGACGATTAGAACGGGTTTAATTGTTAGATTATACCCACCAGGCTTCTATCAGTCACTCTGACAGGGGGTACCTTTTCATTCCCCTTCCCCTCCAAACCACAGATGTATAGCACCCATTTCCCCCCACCAGAATCACACAGCAGTACAGTTAAAGGCCCAGTACAGTCACAATTCCCTGTGTTTTATATCATATTGTACAGCTGATGAAACTAACATTGTTTCCTGATAGTTGCTGGTTGAAAATACAATCTACACAGGACCTTCTAATCAGCCTGTTTAAATGGGCGGGAGTTTCGGCTTGCCTGGTGACACCACCAGCACTCCCCCTCAGACGATCCCGCAGGTGAAGAAGCCAGATGTGGAGGTCCTGGGCTGGTGTGGTTACACATGGTCTGCGGTTGTGAGGCCGGTTGAACGTACAGCCAAATTCTCTAAAACAACATTGGAGGTATTTTATGTTAGAATAATTAACATAAAATATTGTTGCAACAGCTCTGGTGGACATTCCTGCAGTCAGCATGCAAATTGCATGCTCCCTCAAAACGTGATACATCTGTGTACACCTGTATAATGATCATGCTGTTTAACCTTTCTAGAGAAGGCGTTCTACTAGCGGAACCCCTCGACAACATTCCACTGAAAAGGCAGCGTGCGAAATTCAAAAATATTTTTTTGAAATATGTAACTTTCACACATTAACAAGTCCAATACAGCAATTGAAAGATAAACATCTTGTTAATCTACCCATCGTGTCTGATTTAAAAAATGCTTTACAGCGAAAGCACAACATATGATTATGTTAGGTCATAGCCAAGTCAAAAAAACACAGCCCTTTTTCCAGCCAAAGATAGGAGTCACAAAAAGCAGAAATATAGATAAAATTAATCACTAACCTTTGATGATCTTCATCAGATGACTCATAGGACATCATGTTACACAATACATGTATGTTTTGTTCGATAATGTGCATATTTATATCCAAAAATCTCAGTTTACATTGGTGCCTTACTTGCAGTAATGTTTTGATTCCAAAACATTCAGTGATATAAATATTAATAATAAACATTGATAAAAGATACAAGTGTTATTCACAGGATTAAAGATAGACTTCTCCTTAATGTAACCGCTGTGTCAGATTTTAAAAAATCTTTATCCATATCCCACTGTGTATTCATAAAGGCCAAGCTTTAAAAAAATACAAACCTCAGATGTCCCACTTCCTGGTTGGATTTGTCTCTCTGCCATATGAGTTCTGTTATACTCACAGACATCATTCAAACAGTTTTAGAAACTTCAGAGTGTTTTCTATCCAATACTAATAATAATATGCATATATTAGCATCTGGGACAGAGTAGGAGGCAGTTCACTCTGGGCACGCTATTCATCCAAAAGTGAAAATGCTGCCCCCTATCCCAAAAAGGTTTAATCAGCTTCTTGATATGCCACACCTGTCAGGTGGATGGATTATCTTGGCAAAGGAGAAATGATAAGGCACTGCACTGCATCTCATCTCAGGTCAAAGGCACTGCATCTCAGTGCAAGAGGCGTCACTGCAGTACTGGGTTCAAATCCAGGCTGCATCGCATCTGGCCGTGATTGGGAGTCCCATAGGGCGGCGCACAATTGGCCCAGCGTCATCCGGGTTTGGCCAGGGTAGGCTGTCATTGTAAATAAGAATTTGTTCTTAACTGACTTGCCTAGTTAAATAAAGGTTACACACAAGCTCAATAACAGGGATGTAAACAAATTTGTGCACAACATTTGAGAGAAATAAGCTTTTTGTGCATATGGACAATTTCGGGGATTTCTTATTTCAGCTCATGAAACATGGAACCATCACTTTACATGTTGTGTTTATATTTTTGTTCAGCATAGTTTGTTTTCCCCTCCCACATTTTTTTGTCAATTTTAATGTAAACTATTAAGGTACTTGATTGTTAATCAGAAATTTGATATTGATAAACACCTGCGTTGGGCTTTTAATGTGTGTTCACTCAGTCACTGATAGGTTACTGAGTTTGAGTGAGAAATGGCGGGGAAACAAGATGAAACACCATTCCACCCACTTAACTTTTCCAGCGTTTACAGTTTAAGCACGTGTAGTTACGGCTTTAAGTGGTAGTTATGATTTCAATAGTCAAACACTCCAATGTACTGTAGCACTGCTGAATGACAATACGGAAAAAGCCTGTTTGTGTGTTGACGCTTTCAGTGACTGAAGTGATCAGATTGATTCCAATTTGTTTGGGATTAGTTGTATAATAAAGGCACATTGCTACTCCTTAAAATGGTAACAGCCCATTTCAGACATCAGTTTTAAATGCTGTCAGTAGGTCAATTATTACCTTCAGAGCCATTCTAAAACAGACTTCCACCCACAGCCTGTTTTAACAAATACAAACTGTAATAGCTGAAATGGCTAGATTAAATGCAGCCATCATTTTGTGGGCCGGGCAGCCCAATATGTCAATCAATAATTGACATTACATAACTTCATATTCAAATGAACGGTTAATTGCCACTTTATTACTGCATGACATCGATATTAACGTATAAGAGTATGATGGAAAGGTCTAGCTAGCTGCCCATTGCAAAACTCAAATTAACAATTAAGCAAAGATCAAACAAGATATCTGCTTCCTCTCGATGAAGTCCGATACTCAAGGTCATACACATTTTTAATTGGCCGGAGTAGAGTTGGTCTGCCAGGACGATGTTGGAAAATAATGACATGTTAAAAGAAATCTACAAGTTGAACGAGAACGTCCAACTAGTATTTGTTCATGGCTCCCACTATAAAGAATATCCCATTTCATGGTCAGCTATTCTTAGAAGCAGATAGGTAACAAAATGAAAGAAAACAGAAAAAAATGTTTTACAAACTAAATATACTTTATTATCCCAAGACAAAATTACAATGACTTGTCAGATACTCTGTGCACTCCCTTTTTCTTTACAGAACACCGTCAGTTAGTATGCAGACTAAATGACAACTCAACCTCTGCACCATATAAATAGGGACTGGGGGGGGCATGCAAATAAGCTAATGCAGATGTGACTTCTCAAAAGCAGAGTTTATTACAGAAAGAAACCAATGAATGATATCACACAACCTGAAGTACCACCTCATTATTAGCTTTGAAAAAAGGTGCTAGCCCCATACACCCTCTCGCCCAGAACAAAAGACCACCCAAAGTCATCCATGTTATGAGACCTCAAATTCTTTCCACACACACACAGGGGAGTGCTCTGGCAGAAAACATGGTCAGACTTTCTTTTAAATGTAGATTGTTGATACTCTAGCCATCATAGTTATGTACCACTGATATGGTGCTGGTTGTTACCGAGACATCAGCAGAGATATACATGTGGAAATGCACAACTTGCACAAGAACACAGAGCAAGTGAGATAGGGCAAGTAGTGATATGACAAGTAGTGATATGACATGGACTTAAATTTGACAAAGTATAGATTATTTGAGTCTGATGAAAACCTCAACATGAAACGAGGCAATCAATAAGACAAGGGGACATATAATTGAGCGTAAAGGGATTCCTTTCCTTGACCGTCTGAGCACAATCATCATCCACATTATTGCTCCTAATCATATAGAATCCTGTTGGAACCTTGAAGGCGGAAGAGGCTGGATAAGCAGATCACTTCCTTGGCTGGGCAGCTATGTAGAGAGCCATCAGGCAGTAGAGGGTCCCTCCAATGGTCAGGCCCATGGTGGTCCTGTACAGCATCTTGTCCATCAGGCCTCTCTTCAGGTGCACAGGGATACCGTCAGACTTCTGCAATGTAGACAGAATAAAGAGAATGAGAAGTGATTGCAGTCGCCAACTCCCCACTGAGTCACAGAGGGGAATCCCCATATTTTATTAAAGTCCAAACTTTATCATTGCTCACAACTTCTCTGCAGGGACAGAGGAGTGTATAACTTTCTAGAAAACTAGTCGGAACTAATAGGAATTTTGGCAGTGAAAGTTCATGGTCGAAGTAAATTACCACAGGAGTAGATGGCGTTATCTTCTAACAAATCAAGGTCAAGTAGGAAAAACTCCTACACAAGCTTCCTGGGTTATTGGGGTTCTGTGATTATCACAGAACACCAATGACCCTAGGAAGCCAAGCAGTGGGTCGAACAAAAGGTTAGTGCAGTGTCTGTACCTGGAAGAGTTTCTGTAGGTCAGGGACTTTGTTGTGTCCCAGGTACTCCACTGTGTTCCCTGCCTCCGACACATATTTGGTGGGGGTGGCAAAGATCATTGGAGGGGCCTCCATTGGCACTGTTACCCTCAACCCCTAGAGAGACAACACAACTTTAGACTGAGGAAACCACATGACCCAAACACAGTTGGTCCTATCAGTGTTTGCCCTTTATGCATTTAGCAGCGGGTGCATTGCCATTGCTAAATCGTGGCCACAACTGAAAAAATAAATACATAATGTAGATGTATGCCCTAGGAAGAACCCCCTCCTGCGAATTCATCTCAAAATGACTGACTTATGTTAAAGAAATACTTTGGGATTGTTGCAATGAAGCCCCTTATCTACGTCCCAAGAGTCAGATGAACTCATGGATATCAATTGTATTTTTCGGTGTCTAGTATGAAGGAAGTTAAAGGTCGTTTTACAAGCCAATGCTAAGTAAAAGCATGCTAGCTGTTACCATAGACCTCCAGTCATTGTGCTAACGCTAGTTAGCAACTTCTCTCAAACTGCACGCAGAGACATAAAAATGGTATGAGTTCATCGGACTCTGGGGAAGTAGATAAAGGGCTTCATTGCCAAAATCACAACGTATCCCTATACACCTGTAGTAAGGATTAGAAGGTCTGCTGTTTACACGTGCAAAGGTGATTGCTTTGCTAACACTATATGCCTTGCGAATAATTGTATTTCCCAAACTAGTTATGGAAAAGAGATGCATGTTTCTGAACAAAACACCATGCCTTGTTTACAACATGACCGACTGGTGCAGATTACTGTTGGATTTGAGAAGGGCCCTCCTCCCTCACCGATAAGGTCAACAGGGTCAAAAGTGGCGTGGTTGTGGCTCACTCAACATAGCTAGGACTTTCATGGGTAGCGTTTTCTAGCTAGCTAGATACCTTATTAGGGTACATAACTAACGGATGAGCCATCTATGCATCTTTGGTAGTTTATGTAACATTACTAGCAGCATCTTCAAGGACCGCCACCCCCACACCTCAGCCACGAGCTGTTACCTTCTGCCCAACTAAGGGAGTTATTGGAGCATGAGCCTCCAGAGGCTAAATTGAGCTCTGACCCACATCGCCATGCGCCTTCCGAATTTTGTAACATTGCGGAGGGCTCTCCATAGCGCCGCATTGATATGATTGGTTGAAGGGGGGTACATCCTGTATAAATACAAACTCACTTCCTTGACAACAGCTCTACATTGCTCCGCGAAGCACAAGAAGTATGAACGCCCTGACTTCTGCTGAGGCCATATCACCCCAAATGCTGCATGGCCAATGGAGACGTCGGATTGACCATGCGACCAGATGCACAATGCACTTCTCTCTCCAGAATGCACTCTAGTGTTTTATTGTTAGAGTCTATCAATACCCCCTTACATATACCACCCGTAGTACATTTACCGCTAATTCCTCATCTACAACGTTTGTTACGGTCATTTAATTTAATGCATTCAATAGCATTGCAGTCTTCCCATTATCTGAGTGGACACATTGTCTGCAGTGCACAACCTATGCTACACTTGGAATGAAATAAACCAAAACGTGTTTCTCAAATTCCATTTAAGAGTTGTCAACGGTGTTTCGTTTGAAGCGCTCCTATCAATGTGGAGTAAGGACGCGCGCGCATAGAAGTAGACCTATCGGCTACCTGGCCTGCGCGCAAATGTAGGCATATAAAAATGGGCCCATTTTGGGATCTGATATTTTTCCTGATTGGCTTAACGCACCACCACTAATGACCTGTGGAGCTTCTCAAGGTCATGTTTTCACCTCAAAACAGCAAGCAAACAAAGTCTGTCTCTACATCCATTGAGACTTACAATAGTTCCTCAATGTATTTGAAAAAATATTTACACCTCTCCCGCTTTCGATAACCACTCGGTGTGAAATGGAAAAATGGCATGCTCGGATCCAGTGGAAACATCATAAAATAGGCCTACCTGATTACTTCTTATCAGTGCTCGACTTGGACTGAAATAGGTTCCGGTACTCATTTTGGGTGCTGATACAGTTCATATTTAAGTGCAGGAGCACCACAATACTTCTGAGCTGATATTCTATAAGAGGAATATGAACTCAAGCAGTTGAACATTTGAGGTGCTGGTACTCCATTTTGGTGAGCTCCTGTCCAAGTCAACCACTGTTTCTTATCCCTTGTGCAAAATAGCCTACAGCTGTGTCTGTCCCAAGACCACTGGCATGGGAAACTGAGGGCCCAGAAAATGTTATACAATGTTGCAGTCGGGCTGGACCCAAGTTAATACAATGTTTAAAGTTTGTGGTAGACAGGCAATGTGTATGTAGCCAATGTGATTTATAAGATATTTCCTTTTGAGTCAGTATATTTTCTACCTGCAGCTGCAAACTTTTATTTGTTGGCTACTTTTAAATAGTTGGTAATGGCAATAGAAGTTACTTTTTAGGCTTGTATCATTTTCATTTAGATGGAATTGATTAACCACATGACAATGATTTTGAGTTATGAAAAAGTTATTATAAAATTAATCTGCTTCACAAAAATGTGCATCTGAAAACAATAACTACCACGCAGATCGGTAGAAATGGTAAGATACATTTGCATTCAACATGAGAAAGGTTGCAGACTCCTCGTGTTGTCTATTACTGACAACTTCATGAGAGTAATGGCAGAATCTGAAAAGGCCAGCAGGAGAATAGTTGGGTCAGGTTAAGTTCTGGTTATCTAGATCTCTGGCGCCCGAGGCAGTCGTCTTATTTCATCAAATCGTAAGCTAAAAGCCTGACAAGCTCAATGCATATAGTCGATTTATTCAAACACATGGGGTGCGTCTATATGGAAAAAAATACACGTTTAAAATTTTCTACCAATCGATTGGTCGAAAGGATGACTTTCGGTCGGCCAAGATTTGTTTTAGTCGGGGAAAGCCCTAGAACGGTCATCCAAGTCGGAAACTCTGCCATCTTTCTAGAGTTCCAACTTCCCGACCTGAAGATCACTGACCTCATGAGAAGTTGGTAATAACCACAACTTTTGGACAGAGGTGCAATGACGCGAAAGCGCAAGAATGGTGCTGTTAAGATCAGAGATTTGTCTGAGTACACCTTCGTTCGAGGTGTACATACCTACGTCTCCTGATTGATTTATAGGACTCCATGCTCTTGAGAAACTTGATGATCTACAAATGGTGTCAGATGGCAGCAGTGAGGATTCTGAGGTTGAGCCAGTCCAGGAGGAAGTGGACCTACCTGCGGCGACAGGTGTAGTGGAGACTTTCAACGGTTTCCCTGATAATCCTACCAGATGATTTTTGGAAAGAGTGGATTCCTGCTTTTGGTCCAACCCATTCATTGTATCGGGCTGGGTAAAGGACAAACTGGCAATGGTTACACCTGTGAAAGTTTTAAGAACAGGAATTGTTTTGATTTTATGTGTATCCGCCTGAAAGAATGAGAGAGGTAAAATGTTTTATACTGAGGCAATGAAGAGGGTAGAGCCCAAGGATGAGAGAGTCAACTGGGAGCCCCCCAGTGAGTCGGCCTGGAGAGAGAGAGAGAGCCAGAGACTGAGTTTTAGTAAGGTTGGATTTCTTGCGTGTATAGCCAGAATATAGCTGTGGTAGTTGCAGCAGCAAAATATTTGGTTTTGAGAGATTTTACTGGAGAAGATCTAAAGAAAGTTGTGAGAAGGAGTTCCATCCTCCCAGGCCGACAGCCTGGTGTAGGATCGTTTAGGGCCAAGTAGTGGGATAGGGTGGTAGGTTTTTGGGGGATAGTGTAAATCAAATGTAATTTTCTTTGTCACATGCGCCAAATACAAACCGGTATATCTTACCATAAAATGCTTACTTACAAGCCCTTAATTTATATTTTTTAAACTCTGCATTGTTGGTTAAGACAGACTATTTGCTAAAAAAATACCAAATAAACTAAAGTTTTGTAAAAAGTAACACGAAAGGCTCCTTAATAACAGCGTCAACCTCCAAGCCATAAGACTGCTAAACAGTTAATCAAATTGATACCTGGACTATCTGCATTAACCCCTTTTTTACACTGCTGCAGCTACTTTGTTTATTAACTATGCATAGTCCCTTTACCACTACCTATATGTCACAGGAGATTGGTGGCACCTTAATTGGGAGGGACGGGCTCGTGGTAATGGCTGGAGCAGAATAGGTGGAATGGTATCACATTTGCCCGGTTCCATCCAGGCTGTATCACAATCAGCCGTGATTGGGAGTCCAATATGGCGGCGCACAATTGGCCCAGCGTCGTCATTGTAAATCATTTGTTCTTAACAGACTTGCTTAGTTTTTTCTTTAACTAGACAAGTACATCTTACATGTACATATTACCTCAATTAACCCTGTACATTGATTCTGTACCGGTATCCCCTGGTATAAAGGTCCTGGATGGCAGAAAGCTTCGCCCCTGTGATGTACTGGGCCGTACGCACTACCCTCTGTAGTGCCTTGCAGTTGGTGCAGGGTTACGCCTAGATCACACCGACAGTGTCTTTGCATTTTGGTACATCAGAAGTACATTCATTTTAAAATGGAATGGAATTTGCCTTGCGTTGCAAAGGCAGTTGCATTGCGTTCTGTGTGGTGCATACATTTATCGAAAGTATGTTTCAAACTGTATACGTCGTCAGATTGACAGAAATGGTTGCAGAAGGTGAATGTTTAAATTTTGTTGCACACATATCCAAATGATGCTGCGTACCATTTTGCACATTAAAGCCATCAGTGTTATCTAGGCGTTAAAGGCGCTGTATGGTCATTCCGCCATCTGAATTGCCCATGCAGCATTTAGGGTGATATGGCCTCTGCAGAAATCAGGGCATTCATACTTATTGGCTTCACCAAGCAGCACAGAGCTGTTGTGAAGGAAATTGTCAAGGAAGTGAGCGCAAAGCACTACAGAGGGTAGTGCATACGGCCCAGTACATCACTGTGCGGAGCGCTCCACATTGTTACAACATTTGAGAGGTGAATGGGATGCAGTGGGAGCTCAATTTTGCTTCCAGAGGCTCCGCAATTGGGTCACACCATGGATGGTGAAACCCACTGTTCCTAGACCGTCATTGAAAATAAGAATTTGTTAACCGACTTTTGCCTAAAGGTCAAATAAAAGTAAACAAATATGGCGCATCCGACCACATTTTCGGATCAAGCATAAATTTGATATTTTTAATTTAACCTTTATTTCACTAGGCAAGTCAGTTAACAACAGATTCTTATTTACAATGATGGCCTACCGGGGAACAGTGGGTCAACGGTCTTGTTCAGGGGCAGAACGACAGATTTACCCGGGGATTTGATCATGCAACCTTTCGGTTACTAGTCCAACGCTCTAACCACTAGGCTACCTGCCGATCCGGCACATAGGAAAAATGTATTGCACCACCATCTATTACTCTTCTTTTTTTCTTCACAATGTGGAATCCGAAATGAGAATGGTAGCAATAAGACAAAAATCGTCTAGTCCGGAAATTCACAGACTAATCCGGAATGTCTCTGCAACAAAACGCTGCTAGCTAACCGGCACCAACTTGCCAGCTAGGGCTAATGTGTTTGCTAGCTTTTTCGGTCGTGCCACCTTAGCCAAACACAACATTAACTAGCAAATCAACTGTTATAAAACAAATATATAATGTGGCGAGATGTCTTAGCCATGTTGTGTAAATCAATACATGTGTTTGTTGTGCCCAATTGAAACCAACCTTATTAGCTAACGTTAGCTAGCTAACAATGTGAAGGTCATTACTGCATTTTTACATATTTGACTGCCTGTTGGACCTGCTTTCTGTACCTACCTGAGGGCTGTACGCACTCGGTGCCGATCCAGCAAGTCTTTGTGTAACTCCATTTAACTTGTAGTACATTTTACTTGGTTGCAAAACAAAAACAACAGTGTGAGGTCGAATCACGGATGTCCCCTTGTTGGCCAAACATGCAGAGAGGATGGACCCAGCATTAACGACACAGCAGGTTGGCTCAGTGGTGCCTGATTAGAATAGAGTGATAATGGCGGCTTTTTGTAGGCACTATTAAACGGTCCAGCTTTTGGAAATGAATGCTAATGTCACGTTTTGTGAATTTTGATGCATTTATTTAATCAAAACAAGTAAAAAGCAAGCAATATGCTAACATGGACCCAAAGTCTCCTCTGAACATAGTTCGGGAACCGATAAAACAAGCACTATCCCGCTGAAGAGATATGGGGTTGCATGCCTGGAGCAAAACAATATACTATCAATGTGTTTTCGTTTGAGCCGTTAACCAGAAAGCTAACTAACTCACTTTTTGGCGAACAGTAGCGTAGACTAGTTTTTACAATTTTATTTTACTCTTATTGTAATATATCCTGATGGCTAGTCACTTTACTCTGACGTCATGTACAAATCTCCCTCAAATACCATGTACTTCTGCACATTAATCTGGTACTCCCTGTATATAGCGCCATTCTTGTCGATTTAATTTTATTCCTCTTGTGTTACTATTTTTGTTGGGAAGGGCTCGTAAGCGAGCAATTCGCGGTCAAGTCTATACCAGTTGTATACGGCGCATGTGACAAATAACATTTGATTTTGATTTGATGGTTGGCGTAGTGAGGCAAAAAATGTTGCAGTTAAATTTCTTACATATTTTGAGCACATAAAGGCTTCATAATTCATAAAGGCCATGTTAACTGACACCTTATCTCTTAGGAAAAAAAACGTATAAAATCTCCTAAACCTGTGTTAATCTCAGACCTTATTTTCGGTGTCTATCCCAAAACCTAAATATTTTCCCCATTCATTTGCAGCTTTTGCCATTTGCAGCTTCATAGAATGCACACAAAAAAATGCTAACTAATTTCCAGTTTTTAGAACCATAAATTGGCGAGCTCAATTATAAAACAGATTGTTTGGATGCTGATTGGTTGATAGCAGGGAGATATTCACCACAATCCCTGGGTAATGCCTCTTAACAATACCATTTGAATTATCAATGCACATCCACTGTCCCTCTGCCCAGGCATCCAATTAATAACCTTCATCTCTGGACAAAAGTGTCTAGACATACACTACCGTTCAAAAGTTTGGGGTCACTTAGAAATGTCCTTGTTTTTGAAAGAAAAGCCATTTTTTGGGGCTATTAAAATAACATCAAATTGATCAGAAATAGCATGGACTTTGTTAATGTTGTAAATTACTATTGTTGCTGGAAACTATTTTTAATGGAATATCTACATGGGCGTACAGAGGCCCATTATCAGCAACCATCACAACTGTGTTCCAATGGCACGTTGTGTTAGCTAATTGAAGTTTATCATTTTAAAAGGGGAACTGATCATTAGAAAACCCTTTTGCAATTATGTTAGTGCAGCTGAAAACTTTTGTTTGATTTAACAAGCAATAAAATTGGCCTTTAGACAAGTTGAGTATCTGGAGCATCAGTATTTGTGGGTTCGATTACAGGCTCAAAATGGCCAGAAACAAAACACTTTCTTCTGAAACTCGTCGGTCTTATTGTTCTGAGAAATGAAGGCTATACCATGTGAGAAATTGCCAAGAAACTGAAGATCTCGTACACCGCTGTGTACTACTCCCATTCACAGCGCAAACTGTCTCTAACCAGAATTGAAAGAGGAGTGGGAGGCCCCGGTGCACAACTGAGCAAGAGGACAAGTACATTAGAGTGTCTAGTTTGAGAAACAGACTTCTCACATGTCCTCAACTTGCAGCTTCATTAAATAGTACCCGCAAAACACCAGTGAAGAGGCGATTCCGGGATGCTGGCCTTCAAGGCAGATTTCCTCTGTCCAGTGTCTGTGTTCTTATGCCCATCTTAATCTTTTATTTTTATTGGCCAATCTGAGATATGTATTTTTCTTTGCAACTCTTTAACTTTTACTTGAGTCATTTTCTATTAAGGTTTCTTTACTTTTACTCAAGTATGACAATTGGGGACTTTTTTCACCACTGGTCGTCGGTGATCAGCTCCATCGATTAGCTCCGTCGTGTCATCTACAAACTTTATGATGGTTTTGGAGTCGTGCGCAGCCATGCAGTCATGGGTCAACAGGGAGTACAGGCGGGGACTAAGCACCCACCCAAGGGGCCCCCGGGTTGAGAGTCAGCATGGCGGATGTATTGTTGCCTACCTTCACCACCTGGGGGCGTCCTGTCAGGAAGTCCAGGATCCAGTTGCAGAGGGCAGTGTTTCAGTCCCGGATCCTTAGCATAGTGAGGTGCTTCGAAGGCACTATGGTGTTGAACACTGATTCACTGTAGTGAATTAACAGCATTCAATCAATCAAATGTATTTATAAAGCCCTTATTTACATCAGCCGATGTCACAAAGTGCTATACAGAAACCCAGCCTAAAACCCCAAACGGCAAGCAATGCAGATGGAGAAGCACGGTGGCTAGGAAAAACTCCCTAGAAAGGCAGGGACCTAGGAAGAAACCTAGAGAGGAACCAGGCTCTGAGGGGTGGCCAGTCCTCTTCTGGCTTTGCCGGGTGGATATTATAGCAGTACATGGTCAAGATGTTCAAATGGTTGCTGGATGATTATTTTTAAGTCTAATATTGTGGGCAATGGAGTTGCCAATGACTAGGGTTTTCAATTTGTCAGAGCTAATGGTGAGAGGTTTCGGCAACAATTCCGACTCGTTGCTTAAATGGGGAGAACCGGTTGAAAGTTTGTCGGCTGAATGAGCGACAGCGGTTGAGCATTCTGACAGCATTTCCCTCCAGAAACCATGAGAAAATTGTCAGGCTGCGGGTACTGTGCGAGGGGATTTATACTATCTGTACTTATTGGTGGCACAGACGCTGTTTCATCCTTTCCTACACTTAAATTACCATTGCCTAACGATTGCGTCTGAAGCTGGGCTTGCAGCACGGCTATCCTCACCATAAGGCGATCGTTCTCCTGTATATTATGAGTACAGCGACTGCAATTAGATGGCATAATGTTAATGTTAGTACTTAGCTCCGGCTGGTGGAGGTGCTGTAGAAGCATGTCCAGATAAAGCATCCGGGGTGAAAAAGTAAAATGTAAAATGGTTATTAAAAATGTTAAAGTACAAACCGTAACGTTGGCAGGTAGCAAAGTATTGTTAGCAACAAAGTAGCAACAAACCGCACAGCAGCACGGAAACAAGTCTGGAAGTTGTGACCAGAAATTACAACACGAATCAATCACACAGCATTCTCACATAGCTGTTCCTTTTGTCCAGGGAAAGGGCAGTGTGGAGTGCATTAGAGATTGTGTCATCTGTGGATGTGTTGGGGCGGCATGCGAATTGGAGAGAGTCCATGGTGTCTGGGATGATGGTGTTGGTGTGAGTCATGACCAGCCTTTCAAAACATTTCATGGCTTCAAATGTGAGTGATACGGGGCAATAGTCATTTAGACAGGATACCTTGGTGTTCTTGGGCACAGGGACTATGGTGGTCTGCTTGAAACATGTAGGTATTACAGACTGGGTCAGGGAGAGATTGAAAATGTCAGTGAAGACACTTGCCAGCTGGTTTGCGTATACTGTGAGTATGCGTCCTGGTAGTCCATCTGGACCTGTGGCTTTGTGAATGTTAACCTGTTTATTAAAGGTCTTACTCACATCAGCTACACATCAGCTACGAAGAGCTTGGTCACACAGAACAGCTGGTGCTCTGACAAGTGGTTCAGTGTTGCTTGCCGCGAAGCGAGCATAGAATGCATTTAGCTCATCTGGTAGGCTCGAGTCACTGGGCAGCTCTCGGCTGGATTTCCCTTTGTAATCCGTGATAGTTTGCAAGCCCTGCCACACCTGATGAGCATCAGAGCCGGTGTAGTAGGAGTCAATCTTACTCCTGTATTGACGCTTTGCCTGGTTGATGATTCATAGCAGGATTTCTTATAAGCGTCCGGGTTAGTGTCCCGCTCCTTTAAACATGCAGTCACTCACCCACCATTGCTGCTAAGTCACACACCCACCATTGCTGCTAAGTCACTCACCCACCATTGCATGTTGTACCAAATGGTGGGTTGGACCCAGCTTTATATGCGCAGACAGCTACATTGGTACGTGTTCATTTACAAAGGCATTCTGGGTAAACTCCCTCTCTACCTCTAGCCTGCTCTCCTTCACCACTAGTAGTTACCAGATGCGGTCTACTAGGTGGTTGCTGCTTAAATTCCCCAGGGCTTTTACGAAGTTAGGCAAGACTGCCTTCTCCTATGTGCACCAGAGGCATGGAACAGGAAACAATCTATTGCTTCACCTAGATTTATTAGTGCTCCTCAATGCAAGACTGTGTGTTTCTGTAGACGGGATTGTGTTGTTGTTGTGCTGATTGTATCGTATGCATTATTTTTTGGTGTTGTAATGTTGTATTGATTGCTGCTGCCTTCTTGGCCAGGTATCCCTTGCTTCTCAATGGACGTTTCCTGGTTAAATAAATGCATGTGTACAGTCACGTAAGCCCTAAATGTACTCAGACAGACATGCAGATTAGATTTAGATTTTCTTTATTTAAATACAACAAGACTATCTGTAAACAACATAAGCTCTATACAAAATAGCTGGTTCCATAAAAAATAAGGGGAAAAAACTATGGCTTACAGAAACACAACCATTTCTTCAAGAGATATATGCACGGTTGCACTTGTACATTCTATTGAAGCAGCAATAAGCTAGAGATGCCCACATAAGGTGTTTGGGTGTGACAAAGTACAGTATCCAGAAGTAGCAGGTCCTCTATTTATGTGAGTATAAGTCATATTTTAAGTCTTGTAGAAAATGTACAAACTTTTCAAATAATAATTAGGTATTTTTCTCTTGAATTATTTCCATTGTAACAAATGTGGGCCCACTTTTGCCCCAACTACATCCACTGTGAGCATAGAAATCTGTCCTAAAGGGTTTAAGAGCAGTGAAAATATTCTGCACTTATTCTGAAAAACTGATTTTAGAAATACAACATTTGTTCCAACCAACATCCAATTGCCTTATTCCTGATCCTCAACACAACAGTAACTTTTCCAGAACAGTTCATTTTCAGTTTCAGTCCTGAAGACAGAGATACTCACATAATATTGTCCTGGTCCAAACATCAAGATTGCACTGAGTGGGGCATGGACTATTTGAGTATTTCATTGAGAAGAGCGATGTCACAAGTTACAGGGTGTCAGTCAGACAGACATTAAATAGGTCACACAATGATTTCATAACCAGTGAACAATGTTTCATCTTCTCAAAATGAGTTTTTATTGCCTGATTTATAATCCCCTTTTTGTGAGTCAATTGATTTATTCATAATGTCATTTATGATGACCTTTCTGACTTTTCATTATACCTATGTGCAGTTTGGATTGGCAAAATACAAGTGAAATCCACTCTCTTGTTTACCCATGTTATTAAAATGGAGCTCTCCAAGAGAAAAACCACTCACAAAACGCTCACCTTTGTGTGTGTGAGAGAGTGTGTGTGTGTGTTTATTTGAGAGAGAGGGAAAGAAAAAAAGAGCCAGGCAGACAGAAAGATAGATGAAGAAGAAGAGGGACAGAATATGGTTAGAGAATCTCCAGCCTGTGGTCCCATCAATGGTGTTAAGAGTCTCAGTTACCCCTGTAGCAGTTAGAATCCCTGATGAATGTGGTGGAAATTTTGCACTAAATTGGAGTAGAATCCAGGGAGATCT
This sequence comes from Oncorhynchus nerka, assembly GCF_034236695.1. Classification (NCBI taxonomy): domain Eukaryota; kingdom Metazoa; phylum Chordata; class Actinopteri; order Salmoniformes; family Salmonidae; genus Oncorhynchus; species Oncorhynchus nerka. The sequence goes on from NC_088405.1 coordinate 36,119,333, forward strand.
GATTGATGTGGATTTATGTCAAGGAAAAGTAGGCTGGTCAGATATACAAGTCCTAATTGCTGTGGAGCAATGTGACTTTCTATGTGTTTATAAACCAGAGCAGAGATAATATACGCTGTTTGTCGTGTGAAGGATGACAAGAGTAAGTGATAGGAAATTATGTCTGTTGGTAAGGAGGCTCTTACAGAGATAGGCGACATGTTGCTGCCAGCTCCCTTCTCGTTCAAAACTCATTGTTTGCTCACATTCTCAAAGTGAATACTCAAGTTGTTTACTCTCAGGCTCTTTGGTGTGATATTGCACCTGTTGGTTTGAGTTCGTCGTCGGCATTGAGATATTAGGGCCGTTGGAATTGCAAACTCCTCCTGTTGGGAGTTGTTGAAGTTTTAATGAAATTGGTTTTCCTCCAGGGAAGTTGTAGTGAGAATAGGAAGGAATGCTTAGATGACAGGCTCTTGCAATACAATTCTTCCAATACCTCTGAACAACACCATCCTGCATACTAATATAAATGCAAATCTAACATTTTCAAAGTCGATTAAGTCTAGTCAAGCCTTCTCTTCTTCCAAGACCCTGATGCCCAAAGTTCTGAAATAACAGTTTTAATCAATCGTATCCTATCAACATTCCACACAGTTAAAGCATTGTGACTACTGGGTTTGGAAAACAGCCAAGTGAAAGCGGGGGTAGATCAGAGAGAGCAGATGGGGCTGTCTGCAGCTAGTGGAAACTATAACACTGAGGACAAAGCAAAGGAACTAAATCTGTGTCAAAAGAACCAGCGTCACTAGTACAATTAGACTGTGAGTCCCGGCAGTCAATATCTATCACATCAAATAGAGCACTCTGACAAGAACACTCATATACATTAATCGTTACCTTGATGAACTTTAATTTTCTGCTCCTACTATAAAAAGTGCTTCTGGAAGATATAAAACTGCTTTGGTTGAAAATAGAATTCAGATAAAATGAGGTCAAGAACAGATTGGGTTTTTTTCAGAGAGCAAACCCTTTACAATATTACATTTAGAGATTCTGTTAGCGAACACGAAAACCCAGTCCTAGAGCAAACACATCTATGCACAATCTGGGAAAAACAAAGATGGTGCTTGTTAGTGATAACAGGTAGTGTATCCTGAAGCCGGCTGATATGAAAAGAACACACGATGACCCCATTCCCAATTCCCCACGAAAGAAATTAGTGAAGGCATGATAAAAGCTTTTCAGAGACACCCAAATTCACTCGGGCAGGAAAGGAGGCCGAATGCGTCACACAAGCCACCCAAACATGGCGTCGACAGAGTGTCGAGGAGAAGCGGGTGGGCCAGACAACAACATTGAGAGGAGTGCCTACCAAGGCTGTGGTGGTTGTGCCGAGTGCCTTTGTTGTGACAGGAAGAGGCTACCAAGGTTTTGACACCAGCCACAAATGGTTCCACTCCTCTAGTCAGAAGACCCGCAGCGCTCACGAGGCTGAGGCAGACATGCCCTCTCCTTACTGCACTGTGTGATGTCAGCCGAACCACCAGTTTCTCCATGACACACTCTCGCTCTGTGGCTCCGTGTTCCACATTAAAGACCTGCCTACACAGCTGAGCTGACAGACCCATACGGTACTGTACTCTTTCTTGTTCAACCCCTCCCACCCCCTCTCTTGGTTTCTGCGAAAAAATACCTTTCAAAACCACTTTGCATTGGTTTGGCTTTCAGGTGGAATGGTTAATAGGCTTAGAATGGGACCTTGTTTGAGTTGTAAATGGGCTCATTCAAATTCACAAAGTGTTGTGTTTTTATATTTGTCAGGTTTGCCTACGCAAAATAAAAGGGGAAGCGTGAGCGTTGAAGTGAAAGATTAAAGGGAACAGTGTTCACTGTACTCATACGCTTTGGTTCTTGGTAATGCATTGTTGTTCACTGACTGGCCACACGAACACTAGAAATAAATGATCGATGAAAGAGAAGAGAAATGTTACCTTCCATCCTCACACTGTGACATTGCCAGAAGTGTGGGATTGAAAATTGCATTAAAACTCAAATCTCTTTTGTGGCATGTCGCCATGTGAGAAGAAGGTTGTACTGTGAGATTGGCTAAATTCTGTATAATCCACAGTAATATGAAGGCCTCTGTCTGGTCTGACACAATCCAGCTGCCCTCCAACGATGACATCCTGTCAGGGACATCTGCCCCGAACACCACTGTCACCATGGCAGCCGTGGAAACAGTCCTTGTCCCCATCGGGTTCCGTTACTTCCTATTTGGAATTGACTATTGAAGAAGGCTGTGCTATATGCAAACCTCAAAACACATAACCCCTCATACTGATGTTCCAAGACGAGGGATAAATCAACAAAATGCGTTAAATAAAGTGTGAGACCAATGATAGAGGCCATGTTTCCGTTCGATGCACACTTCCAGGGTGGATGGAGGTCTCTGAAGAGTTGTCAGGGGGAGTAGCGACATCAGGGATCCCTCAGTCGAGAAACTCTGCGGACAGGCTTCGCGTGCAGCGGGCCGAGCGGAACTTGAGCTCATGGTAGCACTGCACGAAGCTGTGGTAGATGAAGGTGATGGGCAGTGCCAGGAGCACGATGCCGCTCACCACGCACAGGCCACCCAGCACTCGCCCAGGCACAGTGATGGGGTACATGTCTCCATAGCCCACAGTGGTCATGGAGATAATAACCCACCAACAGGCGGCTGGAATGCTGGCGTAGTCCTCATTCGGCGACTCCAGGTCCAGGCCATGCTCCAGCAGCTGGGCTAGAGCACTGAAGATGGCCATAGGCACGCAGATAAACAGCAGCAGCATCACCATTTCCCGGTAGCAGCGACTCAGCGTTAGCCCCAGAGTCTGCAGGCCCAGGAAGTGTCGGGCCAGCTTGATCACCCAGAAGATGCGCATCATGCGCAGAACACGCAGGGTGACGCCCGCCCGCTGAAGCTGGGAGTTCTCCCCTGTCAGCATCGTCATGGAGATGGAGATGTAGTAGGGTGTAATGGCCAGTAGGTCGATGATGTTGAGGGGCCGTTTGACAAACTCACACTTGTCCCGCGACACGATGAAGCGCACAATGCACTCAGCGGTGAACCAGCCGATACACACAGCCTCGATGATCCTGTGGGAGGGAGAACCAGGCAGAGTTACCGCGAGCATGAGAGCTGGAAATTCCACTATAGGTCTACACACTACTGTGTATCTACAAGCAATGGACTGCAGACATTACACTCTTACAAAAAAAAGTTGCTACGTAGAATCCATTTTGGTTTCTGGTAGAACCTTTTCACTGAAGGGTTCTTAAATGGTTTCTTGAGGGTTAGGGCCTATTCGTTGGGTGAAAGTGTTTTGAAACAGAAAAAGGGTTAGCCTACAGCAGTGTTTCCCAACTCCTGTCCTTGGATACCCCCAACAGCACACATTTGTGTTGTAGCCCCAGACAAATTCACCTGATTCAACTCATCGAGGGCTTGATGATTAGTTGACAAGTTGAATCAGGTGTGCTTGTCTGGGGCTTTGCGGGTACTCGAGGACTGGAGTTGGGAAACACTGGTCCACAGGGAAAGCCTTTATTAACCCTTTTTTTCTGGTTGATTCAACATTGTTTCCATGTAATTTCAACCAAAAACAAATCATGTGATGACGTTGAATCAACGTGGAAAACTGATTGGAGTTGCAAAAAGTAATTAACAAAAGGGCATTTCGTCTTTTTTTCACCCAACTTTTAACCTAAGTCCAATGACATGGTGCCATTTTCTTTGTTGATTTCACAATGGTTGACAACTCAACAAAATGTAAATCAAAACTAGACTTTGAATTGACGTCTGTGCCCAGTGGGATATGACTTATGGACGCTCTTACATTTTGATGCAATAAATTGATTCTTGGTATTCTAACATTTTCACATCGTAATCCTGGTCATGTTGACATCGTAATCCTGTTGTAATTTACCAACCTGACCACCTGAATTTCTTTATGCCAGAACCTGCAGAAGATATTCTGCGTTTTTAAGTGAGGTTGTAATTTACAGTATTATATTTTTGCTGCCATACTTTACCTTATTAAACTAAGCCACATAGTGAGAAACAACCCTCAGACTGACGTAATCACATGATAATTTACAATGTTCTCAAGTAAACTCATTTGACAACATATAACAGCAGCAAATGTCAAATCAAAGTAGCATGTACATTTTTGACTTTCATTTGATTCTGAGACCATTCCTGGGCCTGGACATTATAGACAAATGTATTGCAGCTCAGTGTGTACAGAATACTCCAGGCTAGAATATGGTAGAGGCATACTGATAAGGGATTTTAGAGGCTTCTTTTCCACCTTAATTATAGCATGGATTAAAGGCAAGTTAGACTTGGTTGAGACTGAGCCCTGAGTATGCCTATTAGGTGTAGAGCGCATGAGGACAGACTGCCACAAATGACCAGAGTAGAGGTAGGGCTGTAATGAGGGATTGCAGTCAGCTAGTCAAAAGCCAGTTACAGTCTAGTCCATCAAAATATGCTGTTGTCAAATGCTGATATACAGTGCCTTGCTTAAGTATTCATTCCCCTTGGTGTTTTTCCTATTTTGTTGCATTAACCTGTAATTTAAATTGATTTGTATTTGTATTTCATGTAATAGACATACACAAAATAGTCCAAATCGGTGAAGTGAAATGAAAAAAATAACTAAAAAGTGGTGCGTGCATATGTATTCACCCCCTTTGCTATCAAGCCCCTAAATAAGATCTGGTGCAACCAATTACCTTTATTTAACTAATTATGTGACTTCTAAAGTCTACCTGTGTGCAATCTAAGTGTCACATGATCTGTCACATGATCTCAGTATTTTTACACCTGTTCTGAAAGGCCCCAGAGTCTGCAACACCACCAAGCAAGTGGCACCATGAAGACCAAGGAACTCTCCAGGTCAGGGACAAAGTTGTGGAGAAGTACAGATCAGAGTTGGGTTAAAAAAAAAGATCAGAAACTTTGAACATCCCACAGAGCACCATTAAATCCATTATTTAAAAAATGGAAAGAATATGGCACCAGAACAAACCTGCCAAGAGAGGGCCGCCCACCAAAACACACAGACCATACAAGGAGGAGGGCCAAGAGAGGCAACAAAGATATCAAAAAGATAACTCTGAAGGAACTGCAAAGCTCCAGAGCGGAGATTGGAGTATCTATCCATAGGACCTCTTTAAGCCGTACACTCCACAGAGCTGGGCTTTACGGAAGTGTCCAGAAAAAAAAGCCATTGCTTAAAGAAAAATAAGCAAACACGTTTGGTGTTCGCCAAAAGGCATGTGAGAGACTCCCCAAAAATATGGAAGAAGGTACTCTGGTCAGATGAGACTAAAATTGAGCTTTCAAGGAAAACACTATGTCTGGTACAAACCCAACTCCTCTCATCATCCCGAGAATATCATCTCCACAGTGAAGCATGGTGGTGGCAGCATCAGCTGTGGGGTTGTATTTCATTGGCAGGGACTGGGAAACTGGTCAGAATTCAAGGAATGATGAATGACGCTAAATCCAGGGAAATTCTTGAGGGAAACCTGTTTCAGTCTTCCAGAGATTTGAGACTGGGACGGAGGTTCACCTTCCAGCAGGACAATGACCCTAAGCATACTGCTAAAACAACACTTGAGTGGTTTAAGGGGAAACATTTACAGTGGGGCAAAAAAGTATTTAGTCAGCCACCAATTGTGCAAGTTCTCCCACTTAAAAAGATGAGAGAGGCCTGTAATTTTCATCATAGGTACACTTCAACTATGACAGACAAAATGAGGGAAAAAAATCCAGAAAATCACATTGTAGGATTTTTAATGAATTTATTTGCACATTTTGGTGGAAGATAAGTATTTGGTCAACAACAAAAGTTTATCTCAATATTTTGTCATATACCCTTTGTTGGCAATGACATAGGTCAAACATTTTCTGTAAGTCTTCACAAGGTTTTCACACACTGTTGCTGGCATTTTGGCCCATTGCTCCATGCAGATCTCCTCTAGAGCAGTGATATTTTGGGGCTGTTGCTGGGCAACACGGACTTTCAACTCCCTCCAAAGATTTTTTATGGGGTTGAGATCTGGAGACTGGCTAGGCCACTCCAGGACCTTGAAATGCTTCATACGAAGCCACTCCTTCATTGCCCGTGCGGTGTGTTTGGTATCATTGTCATGCTGAAAGACCCAGCCACGTTTCATCTTCAATGCTCTTGCTGATGGAAGGAGGTTTTCACTCAAAATCTCACGATACATGGCCCCATTCATTCTTTCCTTTACACGGATCAGTCGTCCTGGTCCCTTTGCAGAAAAACAGCCCCAAAGCATGATGTTTCCACCCCCATGCTTCACAGTAGGTATGGTGTTCTTTGGATGCAACTCAGCATTCTTTGTCCTCCAAACACGACGAGTTGAGTTTTTACCAAACAGTTCTATTTTGGTTTCATCTGACCATATGACATTCTCCCAATCTTCTTCTGGATCATCCAAATGCTCTCTAGCAAACTTCAGACGGGCCTGGACATGTACTGGCTTAAGCAGGGGGACACGTCTGGCACTGCAGGATTTGAGTCCCTGGCGGCGTAGTGTGTTACTGATGGTAGGCTTTGTTACTTTGGTCCCAGCTCTCTGCAGGTCATTCACTAGGTCCCCCCGTGTGGTTCTGGGATTTTTGCTCACCGTTCTTGTGATCATTTTGACCCCACGGGGTGAGATCTTGCGTGGAGCCCCAGATCGAGGGAGATTATCAGTGGTCTTGTATGTCTTCCATTTCCTAATAATTGCTCCCACAGTTGATTTCTTCAAACCAAGCTGCTTACCTATTGCAGATTCAGTCTTCCCAGCCTGGTGCAGGTCTAGAATTTTGTTTCTGGTGTCCTTTGACAGTTCTTTGGTCTTGGCCATAGTGGAGTTTGGAGTGTTACTGTTTGAGTTTGTGGACAGGTGTTTTTTATACTGATAACAAGTTCAAACAAGTGCCATTAATACAGGCAACAAGTGGAGGACAGAGGAGCATCTTAAAGAAGAAGTTACAGGTCTGTGAGAGCCAGAAATCTTGCTTTTTTGTAAGTGACCAAATACTTATTTTCCACCATAATTTGCAAATAAATTCATTAAAAATCCTACAATGTGATTTTTTTATATTTTTTTTCTCCTTTTGTCTGTCATAGTTGAAGTGTACCTATGATGAAAATTACAGGCCTCTCTCATCTTTTTAAGTGTGAGAACTTGCACAATTGGTGGCTGACTAAATACTTTTTACCCCACTGTAAATGTCTTGGAATGGCCTAGTCAAAGCCCAGACCTCAATCCAATTAAGAATCTGTGGTATGACGTGCAGATTGCTGTACACCAGCAGAACCCATTCAACTTGAAGGAGCTGGAACAGATTTGCCTTGAAGAATGGGCAAAAATCCCAGTGGCTAGATGTGCCAAGCTTATAGAGACATACCCCAACAGAATTGCAGCTGTAATTGCTGCAAAATGTGGCTTTACAAAGTATTGACATTTTTTTTGGGGGGGGGGGGTGAATAGTTATGCACGCTCAAGTTCAGATTTTTTTTGTCTTATTTCTTGTTTGTTTCACAATAAAAAAATATTTTGTATCTTGAAAGTGGTAGGCATGTTGTGTGAATCAAATGATACAACCCCCCCAAAAGTAATTTTAATTTAGTGCATCCTAAGTTGCTTGAGTAGAATGTGAGTACCCTTTACTGTATTACCTTGGGACAACTGGCATTTGTGACATCATGTTCACTTAAAAACATTTGCCCATTGAAAAGGGAAACAAATCAGATACAACCATAACCTCCCACCACTGGCTTAGAACAATACCTACCTGCATTGCCTACAACTACACACACACACACACACACACACACACACACACACACACACACACACACACACACACACACACACACACACACACACACACACACACACACACACAGATAGTGTTGGGTGCCTTTCAGGTACCAATACCTTGAGAGCGGTCCGCGTGGCAGTCATGGATACAAGACAGACACACAGGTTAAAGAGCAGAGTGAGGGCAGACAAGAAAGGGATGACAAACAGCTCTGTAGACAAATGGACAGAAGTATTGGCTGACACAGTTATATGTATTGATACATGGCTAAATTTGATTGATTCATGTTCTGATCTCCTTCAAAACATCAAAAGTAAACATGAGTCTTTAAAAAAAGTAGACATGAAACTGAGTGTATTACACCAAGAAACAGCAATACATAATTATTTGTACCTGTCTCCTTGACAGTCTCCTATGATAAAAGGTAGGCGTACTCTACCTGAAATCAGCACATTGGACAGATACTGCAGGCTACCACTAAAAATCAGCACTGTAGACAGATCCTGAGTATTATAGTAGTCTATCATTAAAAATCAGCACTCTAGACAGGACCTGAGTATTAGAGTAGTCTACCACTAAAAATCAGCACTGTAGACAGGACCTGAGTATTATAGTAGTCTACCACTAAAAATCACCACTGTAGACAGGACCTGAGTATTATAGTAGTCTACCATTAAAATCAGTGCCTTGAAGAGGTACTGTCAGATGCCACTATAATCATCAACTTGGATAGTTACCGATACATACGCTCTCGTCCAAAAAGGGAGCCGAGACAGTCACAACTCATTTACATTTACTGCCTTAATCTAAATGTATCACTGTAAACATGTGTTGTCTGTAACAATAGAGGCAACGCTCCAACTTGTTAAGTTCCTCCGCCTCTCTCGATTAAAATGCATGACAAAAACGACAAAAACGACAAAAACGACAATAGTGCAAGGGACAGTGGTGCTTCTGGCAATGAACATTTCGATTGAACACCTTTAAGTGTCCATATAGTATAATATGTCATATATTAATGACAATTGGCCAACATACAAAATGGAGACTTTGGCACATGAAATGTGTTGTTCACTTGGTAGGATCAGACCAGAAGCTCCCTTGACATTTAACTTTAATAAACATTCAGCTCCTCCTCTGCCCCCTTCCCCACAGGGATTCTTACAATCTGTTGCCAGGAGACCATGTGGTCGGGGACCAGGGCCGTTTCCAGCATTTTGGGGGCCCTAAGCGAGATTTGGTTGCCCCCCCCCACCTCATGGCCAAAACATTTTAGTAGCCCCCCTCTTGGTGGTGGAGAGAAAATGTGCAGCTCTACACACTTTGCCATGGTATGGAGATAAAATGTAGCAATTTTAATGCTCATTTCCTGCAGCAAGGTGAAATAATAATACATTTTAAAAAATAGTTATATAATAAGACCTTGAGAAGATTTAGCAGTTTTAAAGCTAATTTCCTGTAATTCTACACAGTTTGCCATGACTTATTCCATGTTCATATGATATTCTATCTGAGTGAGAATAACTAACAAAATCAATGAGTACTCCCTGGTGGTTAGGGCCCCTGGCTACATCAGTAATTCGGCCACGATTACTACAAGGTTTAGATTGCTAGGTAAATTGGTCTAGCCAGCTATCTATAAAATATAAGATGACATGGGCTAATTGAGTGACTGTCAGTGAATTACATAACAAGAGGACAGCTGCTGATGCACTACCAAATTCTGAAAAAGGCACAGGATTCTACTATCCTAACCAACAGTAAATTGAGACTGGCTTCTAAAAATAGTAATAATAATAGTATATAATATATACATACACTATATTTCCTAACATTTGGTTGGGGCCGCCCTAGGTGCCATTTATGTTGCTTAGAAATGGCACTGTCGGGGACTACTAAATAGCAGACTCAGTGGTGTAGTTGAGGGAAAACCCACCGTTTGCAGGAAAATGCATTGAAAGTAGGCCTATAGAGAGTGCTACTTGTTTTCACCAAGACAGGCAATAACAGTTTACACACCTATTTATTTCCAGATTGATGTTGAAATTGGACATCTATCCATGTCCTGAGGACATTGGGAAATGCCTTCAAAACTAGCCATATAGGGGCAACAGTGTGTAATGGCATTGTTGATGGGTGTAATCCCATGACTCTGGATCAGAAGGTTGCATGTTTGACCTCAACCATGGACACAGGTTTGAAATGTTTGGTGTTAACCCTATCCCAAACCTTAACCCTTAGCTTATCCATTTGGAATGAGTGCCTAAATGAAATGTTTTAACCCTATCCCAAACCTTAACCATTCAGAATGAATGCTAAACTTAAAGCTGCAATATTTATCTTTTTGGGAGATCAGATCTGTTCTACGTACGCTATTTCTATGCTTCCCATCCTTAAGTTTAATTTTTGCATCGTTTACTTTCGGTTTTGTACACCAGCTTCAAACAGCTGAAAATACAATGTTTTTGGTAATGGAAAATATATTTTTGCAGCGGTTTAGGTGGTACAATGATTCTCTAAACTATAATTGCTTGTTTTGTCACAAACTGAAATTAGGCGAACTATTCAAATTTTAGCAACCAGGAAATGGCGGAGCGATTTCTGAATAGTGCATCTTTAAGGTGTGATGTTTAATGTGCTGTAACTTATTTTAATGCTAAAACTTAATGTAATGTTTTAACTCCATTGCCAAACCTTAACCCGCACCTTAACCATTCAGAATGAGTGCCTTCACTTAACCCTTAACTTGGATCCATTCCAGCCATTACAATGAGCCCATCCTCCTATAGCTCATCCCACCAGCCTCCACTGTATTATATGCAGAATACAACAATATACATTCTAAATTAGTGCTGGTAGGCCTATGTCACAGCAGCTGAAATAAAACGTTGTGCAGTCTTGTGGTCCTTACAAGTTACAAGTCCATTGAGAAGTAGAGCATTGATCCTATGTAATGTATCAACATCGCAGGCAATCAAATAACGGAGAAATCTGGAAATATGTAATAAAAGATAGAACATAGATACCCGGATGGATGCTCTAAAGAGTCTGGATTGTACCGGTGTTCCTCCACGCTGTTGTTCTCAGCGGTTTTCCAATCTGGCAAAGTACTCACACAAAGCATCACCATGGACACTAAAACAAATATAACGGACACTGAGGCCAGGATTTGTGCTGCGACTGATGAAGTCGGCTCCTCAAAAGTACTTCTCATTCTCTCCAGCCACTTGGACCCCTCTCTCTCCGTGACCACACGAGTCACCAAATTCTCGCCCTTCAACTCTTCCTCGAGTTTGACTTCCTCGTCGGAGAAATGAATATACGAGTCGGACATCTTATTGTCCAGTCTCCGCTGGCAGCAAAACTCCAAGTGTGAGCTCTCCAGCCCCCAGTAAATCATTTCGTTATAGAATGATAGCTCGCACATCTGCGGGACGAACCGTAGCTTCCCGTACTTCACATACAGCATGATGAAACAAAAAGCCTCGGAGTGCCTATCGAAGAAAAACTCATTCCGTTCCCGATCGTAGTCGTCACACACTTCCAGTACTTCTTTCTCCGATGCGCATTTGTGCAAACGGCTCACTCTGCTCAGAGGGAAATCCTTTATCACATCCTTAGGGAACGCATATTTTGTGCCACCCACATTAAGGATACAGATGCTCTTCCCAAACTTCATCTTCCAATTGTTGACAGGTGTTTGTAAAGTACTGAAAAAGGCACCTTCTGCGATTTATACAGCGCCAAAAGGCACCCGTTCCTTATACAACCATCATGCTTTATCCCTCTCTAAGTCCAATATAGGAGTCAATACGTCGTCAAAGTGTTTGGCCGCTATTATTAGCTTTCTTTTGTTATTATCCTTCTGAGAGAGATCTGACCGACTGGAGTTATCGTGAAGACCATGCAACCGAGCGCACTCGCCGTTTGCACCTGACTCCTTGCGCACGTCATGGTGTTCTGAGCGCCTGTAACTCAAGTGTCCAAACCAACTAGTCCTCCGTGTGCAGATCCGAGTAGTGTTACACGGGTCTCTCGCTCACACACACACGCACGCACACACACACACACACACACACACACACACACACACACACACACACACACACACACACACACACACACACACACACACACTTGTAGCTTGTACGGCTCCCTGGGCGTAACCCCCCCCCAAAAAAAGAAATATATGCACCATTCTGCACTAACTAATTTTATTCAGACATTTGGAACACAAATAAATAATCATTGCATTTAAAACTATATAAATAAAATAAAATAAATAAATAAATACTCATAAATAACAAAAATAAGTGACTAAGACAAATATAAACAAATGTGTTGATTTGGCACTCAAGCATCAATACATTACCCAGTCCCCAACACTGTCAACCAAGAGTCAAGACTAAACCAATTCACCTTGGTGGTATGCAGACTGGTTTTATATTATTCTTATCGATTTCGCACAAACCAGAAAAAATGCAACAATATGTCTGTGAAACTATATAGTCAAAGTATTATAAATTATTTTTTAATTTGATTTTTTAGTAGCATTTCGTATTGTGACTGATTTCACTAATTGCTACTGTAAAACATTGAACTGGAATCCCACAATACCAATACACGGACTGGATTATGGTATAATGTTCACTACATTACATCGGGATAGATTTCTCTAAACTTTTATAGTATTCAGTTTTATTGGTCAAAATATTATAAATATAGGCCTAATCACAGTAGGCCCTGGTGCCTTTATGTGCTGCGTGACAAATTACTTATCATTAAATTGGCGTATAACTTGATCCTTTTGTCAATGGGTTTTATGCAGCGCCACATTATCACAATGTATCGGGTAAGGAATCTAGGGCCACATAAAAAAAAGAATCTGTAGACTTATTAATGGATGATTACGTTCCTCTTCAGATCCCTGAGATATTCATCTTTAACGGTATCACAGCAAGAGGGAGGGAGCCTGTTGCCATAGTTGAGGAGGTATCCTGGGAAAAAATACAGTGTGAGAAACAGATTTGTAGGCACTCAAGCCGCAGGGCACTCGGAGATTCAGCACCATAAGTGAACAGAGTCGGTACCTGTTCCAGGGAGAATCCTATTTAATGGAAGTATAGGCCTGAACAGAAAGACAAATTCTGGTAGGGGAATCTAGAAATGGTTCCTATTGAACAGGGACCCTGTAGCCAAAGACAGTAGGCTACAGTTTGAAGAGAGGCATCTACTGTTTCTCCAATATAAATACCCAATCACACTTCTAGCTAAACTCATGCGTAGAAACACCTCATCGGGTCTGTCTCGCGCCGAACTGCGCATGTGCAGGCCGTCAAATCAAAGGCAATGCTTCGATATAAAGTTGTTTTTCGACGAAAATGAAGATGTCAGTTTGTCACGTTCACGAGGTTGGAGTAAAATCGTTGTTCAACTACTTAACACATTGGCTCGAGTCTAGGTTTTGCCTTTAGATTTTGAGAAAATTAACAACTATAAGATTTTTTTTTGCTGTTCTCTGATTGACTTCTCAAACCCCAATTCCCGGTCTGGGCTGTTTGGGCTGTTTCGCAAGCGTTTCCGAAAGTCTCGTGGTGTTGCGCATCTGGGTTTATAAACTCTGTGTTGTAGCAATGGTAAGGGCTGAAATGTTGCAGAAGGCAGGTAGGATCAGGTGCAAGTTGTGCTTTTATTTACAGATGACGATGGTGATCCAGACATTCAATTGAGATATTTGCAAATAATCCCAAGTATATATTTACAAACTTCTCAATAATACTTCCAGTTTGTCTTGTATGTTTCCAAGTCAACCAGCGGTTTTCCCATTCTCCTGCTTTTTACATTCTCCCTTTTTCTAGTCCTACCAGTTTTGACCCTTACCTGTTTCTGGACTTTGTACGTGCCTACTTGACCATTCTGCCTCCCTTGACCACGAGCCTGTCTGCCACTCTCTACCTCCTAGACTCTGATGTGGTTTTGACCTTTTTGCCTGTCCACGACCGTTCTCTTGCCTACCCCCCCCCGGTTTAATAAACATTGTAAGACTCCAACCATCTACATCTGGGTCTCGTCTTGTGTCATGATAGTACGAACTGGCCATGACAGACCCAGCAGACTTGGACCAGCTCAGCCACACTGTCTCCCTGCAGGGAGCCACCATTGGGAGACATCAGGAGTTGTTACATGGCCTTTTGGAAGGACTCAGTTCCTTGACGGAACGCCACGACCATGGGTTAAAGGCTATTATGGAACAAATCAGGGAGTTAGCTCGGACTGTCTGCCACCTCTGAAAAACCCCAATCACCCAGTTATTTTTTCCTATCTGTGGTGAGTTTGTACAGCCTATCCAGACTCCCCGTGAACAACCTCCAGAGCGATATTGTGCCTCCCGGGATTTTCTTTCTAAGTGCTTGCTTATTGTTGAGCTACAGTCATCTTCATTTTATTCAGACGCTCATGTCGGGAAGGGCGCTCTCCTGGGATACAGCAGCTTGGGAACAAAAATCTGCCATTTGCGGTCATTTGGAGGAATTCATGGCAGAGGTGAGAAAAGTTTGAGTCTCCGGTATCCGGGCTAAAGGCGGCCAGCAAACTACTTGACTTACGTCAAAACTCCCGTTGTGCGGCAGACTATGCGGTGGACTTTCGCACATTGGCCGCCAAGAGTGCCTGGAATCCGGAGTCTCTTTTTGAGACTTTTCTGCACGGATTATCTGAGCAGGTAAAGGATGAGCTAGCTGCTCGGGAACTGCTGGTGGACCTCGACTCTCTTATCACCTTAACCATTGACATTGATGGACGCCTAAGGGAACGCAAGAGTGAGAGGAGGTCTGGTCTCGAACGCACCCGATATGGCGCGTTCACCTCCTATGGAATCCGGAGGTTTCCGAAGGCAGCTCTTCCAAGAGGAGTTGAAGTCACCCGAGCTCTCTCGTGAATCTACGACGGGTGAGTTGGATACTCCTGAGCCTATGCAGTTGGGAAGAACGAGGCTATCAGTTTGGGAGTGCTCACAGAGGATGAATAATAATTGTTGTCTGTACTGTGGCAGGGCAGGACATATTATAGCTACCTGGTGATACAGCCTGGTATCGAACCAGGGTCTGTAGTGACGCCTCTACCACTGTACCCGCCTGCCTGTAATTGACTAAAACAAGCAACCAAGAAAATTGCGTTTGAAAAGGTCAAGTTTTTGCTGTGAGCTAATGGGGTAACCATGACTTGTTTTCCCCACAGTAGGGTGGGGCTAACGTTCTATCACCAATGGCACCAGCTCAATGTCATTCAATCATGTACATTTATGGACTTGTTTCATTTGGAAAACAGCAAACACTGCTGTTTTCACTCTTCCTGTCCATAATTGGTTTTGAGTGGCTTGTGTGAAGTATACATTTACATCAATCCTTTGTATATTTGGGAAAACATTCATCACCAATAAACTGTCCAGTGAGTCAGTCAGGTGTGTGTTTGTTCACATTGGGTGAGGAGCATTGAGGATGTAAACGCTACTGCTAGTGATGCACTCGTGGATCATTTCTATAGTAAGAGCCTAACAGCAGTGCGTACATCACCAGCCCCTCAAATCTCCCCATCAACAACTCTCCCTCCATCTCCCCATCCCTACAAGGCCCACTCACCTCATCATTGATTATAGCATGCCCTGATTTGCCTGATTTACGCTACATACTGCAGTAGATTAAGAAATAGATTTGTCCTTCCTCATTCAATTGAGCCACTCACTTTGCCCAGTCAATTGAAACTGTTCACAGAACATAAAGTAACCTGATTTAATTCCATTCCTATGTCCCATGAATGAAGCGGTGGGTGGAGATGAGCTAATCAGGTTAAGGACCCTATTCTTCTTTGTGATGTACTCTTTCTGAGAAATTATGTCACACTAAGGCCCTGCTCTCAAGTGTAGAATTTAATTTACTGTGAAATGGAAAGGGACAGGGGGGAAAGATGGTCCAACATTTTCTTTCCTGGTGAAGTTGGTAAATGGATATATCTGCCATACAGAGAGGGGCACAGGGATTCCTTGCAGAATCTCATGCAGCTTGGTGCAAATAGTTTTTCTTCGATCGAACACTACGACATACACACATATTAAATGGTACGGATAGGTCTATCTGTAGGAATAGCCCAAACTCATTTAGTCTGCAAATTCAACAGCATGTTCTTGTCCAGGGATGGTCAACTTCGGTGAAAATGGGGGCCACAAACTCATCATGAGGGGTCGCAGTGACTCTTGGGTCTGGGTACCCACATCCATACCCACACATAATGCTGTTATTGTGACCGTGTGACCGCCGGTGTGCCGTTAATGAGTCATGAAGGCAGTCTTATTCCACGTGAACGTTTAATCATGGTAATTAGTCTTCTCCAAGTTCTGATGCTGCTGATGGTCATTACTAGCCTACCAAACTTGCTAACTCTCTGGCACTCAGCACTCTATTGTCCCTCTAATCACTCTTGACATCAATGCAACAGTAATCGAAAATCAAATCAAACATTTCATGAGACCCCATGCAATTGCAAGAGAATACAGAGTGATGGCCTCTATTAAAAAGAGGAGGATCCCATCAGCTTTCTATAGGCTAGGCCTACTATATTTATTTCTCAACTTTTCAAATCTTAAGCACATTGCTTATCTTTACAACAGGAGTATAGCCTACCTGGATGGCATTAAAATGAAACAAGGGAAAAGAGTCATCCATTCGCTATTTAAGTGCACAGATGACATGTATCTTTTTCTGCTGCCCCTGTTTCGAGACAGGTGCATGATAATGGTCCATTCTAAATCAAAACTAATTTCACACGCATATTATTTAGTGTATGTAAAGACAAGATTACATCAAGAATAGTGTGATAGCCTATATTAGCCTATCACTTGTGAATGATGTCCAGCATAAGGTAAGAAACATTGAATGCTTTTTTTGTTGCAACTTTTTCAAATCATAGTCGCACATCTCATGTAGCCTAGCCCATAGGCCTATATGTTTTGATAAGGTTTGTATCACAACTAAAGTGGCTAAATAACTTCTTTAAATTTAGCACATTCATCCGCTTTACAACATGTGTTGTGCCCAACTGGCATACATACGCATCGTGTGAGTTTCAAGTTTGGAGAAAATTATTTTCACCATAAAAATCCACATTTATTTTGGGGATTTTTTTACACCCCAATTTCGATGTCTCATCGCTGCAACTCCTCAATGGACTCGGGAGAAGCGAAGGTGGAATCATGCGACCCTTGAAACATGACCTGCCTAACCGTGCGCCTTAACACAACCGCCAGCTTAACCTGGAGGCCAGCTGCACCAATGTGTTGGAGGAAACACCGTTCAAGGGAGTGATGGGAGTGATGAGCCAAGAAAAGCCCCCCCCCCCGGCCAATCCCTCCCCTATTCCGGACAACGCTGGGACAATTGTGTGCCGCCCTATGGGACTCCTGGCCACGGTCGGTTGTGGCACAGTCCGGGAATAACATTTTAAAAACTTTTATAATAAAAGCATTACATTGTGGTAACTTTTGAGAATGGTGTTTTCCTGCTTACTGTCGTGTGCCCATTGCTGCGCTGGCTAGGAAAAACTCCCTAGAAAGGCCAAAACCTAGGAAGAAACCTAGAGAGGAACCAGGCTATGTGGGGTGGCCAGTCCTCTTCTGGCTGTGCCGGGTGGAGATTATAACAGAACATGGCCAAGATGTTCAAATGTTCATAAATGACCAGCATGGTCGAATAATAATAAGGCAGAACAGTTGAAACTGGAGCAGCAGCATGGTCAGGTGGACTGGGGACAGCAAGGAGTCATCATGTCAGGTAGTCCTGGGGCATGGTCCTAGGGCTCAGGTCCTCCGAGAGAAAGAAAGAGAGAATTAGAGAGAGCATATGTGGGGTGGCCAGTCCTCTTCTGGCTGTGCCGGGTGGAGATTATAACAGAACATGGCCAAGATGTTCAAATGTTCATAAATGACCAGTATGGTCGAATAATAATAAGGCAGAACAGTTGAAACTGGAGCAGCAGCACGGCCAGGTGGACTGGGGATAGCAAGGAGTCATCATGTCAGGTAGTCCTGGGGCATGGTCCTAGGGCTCAGGTCCTCCGAGAGAGAGAAAGAAAGAGAGAAGGAGATAATTAGAGAACGCACACTTAGATTCACACAGGACACCGAATGGGACAGGAGAGGTACTCCAGATATAACAAACTGACCTAGGCAAAGTTGCATCTACTCCGTTTGAATAGAGCTTGCTTGACTGACAGCTGACTTACCTGGAATACAGCAAAGGACATCCATTTTGTTTGGAGAAATTTCCTTCAACGTATAGCTTTTGAAATTTGCATTCTCTTACTGTTACCAAGAGAGGCATAAGGCACTTTGGAAAAAATACTGCAGTATTTCTATTTGAGGTTATTCAGGTCAGTGAATGTCACGTGAGTGTTGTTATAGGAGTGGAAACCAGACGTGTTGTGGTGTCAATCTCTTGCTGTCGTCTTCTCAAGCTGCATCGTCTTCTCTGTCAGCGCGTGGGCAGACAATCTAACACACCAAAAGTCTTTGCCGTTGTTCATTCCAATGCTATGTGTTTCTGCGTGTGACAATGTTCCACTTTGTTTGTGTACCTGATTGATTCTTGGTATCGTCGCCTGCTAAACATGTGTGTATTGTCTGAGGGACATTTAGCAGCTGTTGCGATTTCAAAGGAGAGCTCCTGTTATGCTTTGTTCTTGTGCCTCAGCACTCAGCAGAGGAGGACCTGTGGTTGGTAGGTCAGGCGGTAGGCGGGGGACGAGTGGCCTGAAAACTAATTAGGCCCCATAAAGGAAATTCATAAGGGCTCGTCATGACTCTAATTACCTGGCTGGCCGGCTCGCTCGCCGGATCCCTGAGTCTTTCTCCCTACTGTCTGACATTAACAAGCAACATCTCAATACGAGCTATGGCAGTGCTCCCCATGAAGCTGATTAAAATGAGGGTAATCATGGGCTGATCTGTCACCCCTCTCTGCACTCTGCC
Source organism: Oncorhynchus nerka (assembly GCF_034236695.1). Classification (NCBI taxonomy): domain Eukaryota; kingdom Metazoa; phylum Chordata; class Actinopteri; order Salmoniformes; family Salmonidae; genus Oncorhynchus; species Oncorhynchus nerka. The sequence continues at coordinate 36,138,223 of NC_088405.1, forward strand.
CGGCTGCTGACTGGCTGAGATGGGGGGGCAAGGGGCCAGAGTGGGGCTTACCCTGCTGGGATGTTTTGACCCCACCCTTGTGTTAATAGGGTAGAGAGGTGAGGCCTTGACTCAATTGTCACTAATGCCTTTTTATCAAGGGCATCTTAAGAGTAAACGGGACCGCTTCTTTTAAATGGTAAAAATATCAAATTCATTGCAAGGTCGTGGGTCATGACCTGCAGTAAGCTCTGAAGTGTAGAACCCCCTCCACCCACCAAATACAGCCTTCCCCTCTAACTCAGGGTAGTCAAACATACAGCCTGTGCGCTGTGGGGTCCATTCCGGCCCGCGGGTGGTTTGAGTAAAAAAAAAGAAAAAATATAACTCAATTTTCTTTAAAATGACTAAAACCAAATCTAAACGGTATACCTACATTCATACAGTGTCAGTCAGGGAGCATTGAAAAAAAATGCATACATGACTTTATTTTTTATTTTGACTGCGCAGAAAAATGTAACAAATTCAGTGCAGCCATCCTGACCTCTTTGAAGACCGAATGTGGTCTCTGGGGCAAAATGGCTTTGACATCCCTGCTCTAACTCAAACACCCCCTTACAGTTTGAGTCTCCCACCATGCACACTCTTTCCACTCATATTTTATGAGTAGCTATCTTTTTTAACCACTATGGGACGGTTGAGCTAACGTGCGCTAATGTGATTAGCATTTAAGTAACAATAACATTTCCCAGGACATAGACATATCTGATATGGTCAGAAAGCTTACATCCGGGGGATCACGTGACCCTTGAACGAGATGGCCGCGTGAACTAAGAGCTCCGCACAAGTAGTTTCCAATTCCTAATCTTACCTCCACTCCAAGTTCACACTCATTTAGCTTTAGTAAGAAAAAGTCATGGCGGCTACAAAAGGCGACACTACAGGTGACATTTTTACCCGGACTCGAGTATTAGCGACGGAAAAAGCCTCCAAGAAGAAGCTAGCTTCTGAAAAAACTAGCGCCATTAGCCAGGAGCAAGAGAACCCGCTCCCCCACGAGGCACAACGAATGCCAACCTCGCACTCTGTCGAAGACATCCTTTCTAAGCTGAGATCCCAACGTACAGAACTAAATACCAAATTAGATGCCATTAACTCTCAGCTCAGTGCGATAGGGGGCAAGGTGACAATCCTGGAAAACGCATTGCCTGACATCAACAACAAGATAACCATAAACGCGGGGCGCCTGGACGAGGCAGAGGGGCGAATCCTATCCATGGAAAACTTATTGACAGATGCCATGGAAACAATAGCATATGCTAAAAAGAAAATCGAGCATCTGGAAGAGAAAACAGAGGACCTGGAAAACAGGGGGCGAAGGAATAATTGTGTTCTATTCAATCTGGGCGAAAAAGAAGAGGGAAACATGCCACTGATCCGCTACCTGCAAGACAAACTTCCCGAGTGGCTCCACCTGCCCACCGACAGGCCCATAGAACTCGAGAGAGCTCACCGAGCACTGAGGCCCCCACCAGCAGCCAGACAACCACCGCGCCCAATCACCATACGTTTCCTGAGATTCACCGATAAGGAACGAGTCCTACAGGCGGCGAAAAACAACACCATCACAGTGGGAAACGCCAAACTCGCTTTACACCAGGACCTGTCAGCTGGAATACGCCGAAAGCGCAGAGAATTTGACGAAGTGAAGAAATACTCCATTGACCGAGGCATCTTCAGGGGATTCAAATACCCAAACGAGCTCAGGATTCTTCACCAAGGAGCCTTGCGACACTTCAAAACTCCCGAAGAGGCAAAATGTTTTTTGAAAGACAATCCTGGCCAATGAGAAACAGACCAATGACTAAATGCGATTAATGCCATTACTAAAGGAGGTAAGACGACATATAGCCGATATCCAGAGACCCACCCCCTAAATGTCATAATAGCCGTCCAAATTTATATTTATTTTCCTTTAACTGAGAGGGATGGGCTGTATAGCCTAACCTAGGCCTACTAATGTTTCAGCCTACTTTTATTTCCCTGTTTTTTTGTTGTTGCTATTATTACCTGGGGTTCCATATGTCCCTTGGGGGGGGTATATGTAGGCTGGGCTATTGATTTAATTTTTCTCCCCTCTTTTACTGAGGTCTGGACGAGGGCAACTGTGTTATTTACTCAACGCGGGGTGGAGCGGATGAGGCATTTCTTTGGTGGGGAGAGGGAGACGTTGTGCATTGCTAACTGTTCCCGGTTTTTGTTTTATTCGGAACACAGAATTGAGACTGAGCGGGGGGGTAATAGATCCAACGGGATGTGTCGAGTTGTTTGGGAACTCGGCTGGGGTGTTCAGAGATGATCATTTTATGTACACCATTTATTTTCCTTTTATGTGAACGCAGCTGTAATTACTATCCACTTTTACCCAGCGATGACTTGCACTAAAGTTCGATTACTGCTCGATGACGATGACTAGTACCTTAAATCTATTGACATGGAACTGCCATGGTCTAGGGCATGCAATAAAACGGAAAAAGATACTATGTGCTCTAAAAAAGGAAAAAGCAGACATTGCGCTATTACAAGAGACACACCTCTGCGATGCTGAACATGCCAAACTCCGCAGAGCTTGGGTGGGACAGGTGTATTTCTCATCTTTCAAATCAAACAGTAGAGGCACAGCCATACTTATCCATAAAAATGTTCCATTCATAATAGACAAAAACATATCTGATCCGGAGGGGAGATTTATTTTGATAACTGGGTCACTATATGGTCAACCAATTACTATATTAAACATATACGCCCCTAACACAGATACTCCTGCCTTCATGTCAAAAATTATAACCCTGTTCAATGAGCATTGTGTCTCCTTTGGTGTGGTGGCCGGAGATTTTAATTGTACCCTTAACCCAACCCTAGACAAATCATCTCAAGTCCCCACCACAAATCCTAGATCTGCAAAGATGTTGAACTCTCTTACTAAAGAGATGGGGCTGATAGATATCTGGAGAGAGAATAATAGCTCATCTATGGACTATACATACTACTCTAATGTCCATAACACCTACTCCCATATAGATTACATTTTTATCCCAAAGAGTTTCATAAATTCAGCCACTTGTACAATCGGACCCATAGCACTTTCAGATCACGCCTTTGTCCACCTCCGGTATTGACCTCTGCAAAAACATCCCGAGGTCAAAGAGCTGGAAATTCAACACCTCCATGCTATCAAATGACGAGTTCCATACATTGGTAACTACATGGATAGACAACTACACACAAGACAATAAAGATTCCCCTGTTTCTCCGGCCACAATGTGGGACGCTGCTAAAGCCACACTAAGAGGTCATCTAATTGCATATGCTTCCTCTAAGAAAAAAGCAATGGAAGCACACAGGCTAGATCTTGAGAGGGAGCTGGAATGCTGTGAAAAAATACATAAACAATCCCTAGACAGCACCTCCTGGAGTCATCTTAAAGCAGCCAAAGCCAAACTGAATTTGGACTACACTCGGGAGATAAAAAAAAAGTTTTCTTTACTAAACAGAAATACCATGAGTATAGCAATAGGCCCAGTAGATTGCTTGCTTACCAATTAAAAAAGGAGCAGTCAGAGCGTACAATCATGGCTATCCGAACAGCAGAGGATGAGGTCACATATGACCCAAAAAAGATCAATTTAAATTTTCATGATTTTTATTGCAAACTATATACCTCTGAGAGAAAACACACAGAGGCAGAACTCCACTCTTTCCTAGAGGGAATCTCGCTACCTAAACTATCAGAGACCGACCAGGAAGATCTCAACTCCCCCTTCACTCCTGAGGAGATCCTGGAGGCAATTACCTCCATGCCACCTAATAAGTCCCCAGGCCCAGATGGATTCCCCAGAGAGTTCTACAAAGCTTTTTGGCCCCAGCTCAGCCCTATCTTCATGCCAATGCTGGAGGATTTTTGCAAAAACGGAGTTCTCCCAGACTCAATGCACACAGCTCGCATTACAGTGTTGCTAAAAAGGACAAGGACCCCTATCCTGCTCGTCCTTCCGGCCCATAAGCTTGTTGGATTTCGACTATAAAATAATTACCAAATTGCTCGCCAAAAGACTAAACACTCTTCTTCCCAAAATAATAAAAGCGGACCAAACTGGATTTATTAGAGACAGATACTCTTCTGATAACATTCGCCGTCTTTTTGATATTATTGACCAAGTAAACGCACAAAAGACCCCTGTCCTGCTGGCTTCACTGGATGCCGAGAAGGCGTTTGACAGGATGGAGTGGAGCTTTCTGTTTTCAGTCTTAGAAAAGTTCAATATGGGCCCAAATTTTATTAAATGGATCAAATCACTATACTCTCATCCAAATGCCATGGTGACTACTAATGGACTGAACTCTGACAGATTCCCTCTGGAGCGGGGCACAAGACAAGGGTGCTCGCTGTCCCCGCTGCTCTACTTGTTGGGGGCGGAGCCTCTGGCAGAGCTGATAAGGAGCAATCCAAGTATTATGGGTGTTTCTGCAGGTGGCCTGCAGCACAAGATTTCGCTTTACGCGGATGACATCTTGCTCTACATATCCAACCCTGAGAAATCCCTCCCTCTCATTTTAGACACAATTGCTCAGTATGGCAAGTTTTCAGGTTATAAGATCAATTTTAACAAATCCACTGTCTGCCCTCTCAATATTACACTCACCAGCACTATGAAGACACTCTGTCCTTTCCAATGGAAAACACAAGGGTTTCAATACCTCGGGATCTTCATAACACCAGATCTGAATAGCCTTTTTAAGGAAAATTATCTTCCACTCCTGGATCGAATCAAGAACAATCTCCAAACCTGGATCTCCCTCCCAATTAGCTTAGTAGGAAGAATTAATGTAATCCGTATGAACGTCCTCCCTAGACTGAACTACTTATTTCAGATGCTCCCATGCTATCTCCCAATTTCCTTCTTCAAAACAACTAACCAAAGCATCACCAAATTTATATGGGGCAATAAAAAACCTAGGATCAAGTCTTCCACTTTATCAAAACCTGAATCTAAAGGTGGTCTTGCCCTTCCCTCCCTTCAATTGTACTACTGGTCTGCCCAAATCCGCAACATGCTAACATGGATCACAAACAGACAAGAGTCAACGTGGATTCAGATAGAAGCCCAATCCTGTGGTTCATTGCCCTTAAACTCAATTATATTCATTAATAACTTTAGTGAAGTGGGCAACATAGCCAAAATCTTTGCGATTTACAGCACCCTACTAGCGTGGAGGGACTGTAAGAAATACCTGGGCATTTCCTCCCAAATATGTTCTCACTCGCCTATAGTAGGCAACCCAGACTTGCCAAAAGCCCTGAGGGATGCCAACTTTAATCTTTGGCATACTCTAGGAATCAGGACCTTTTCAGACCTATTTCATCAGAAAACCACTAAACTGAAATCCTTTCAAGAGCTCTGCAGTGAATTCGATGTGCCAAGATCCCATTTTTTTAAAAATATCTTCAAATTAGACATGTAATTTCCTCATTTACCTCCAAGAGGAGGTTTAGAACTCAGTTGAACAAAGTTGAAACCCTTCTTGTCACAGCACAATCCATTAAAGGCAACATATCTTACATCTATAGACTCCTTTCTGAGAAAGGAAGCTCCTCCTTTACTCCTTTGAAAATAATCTGGGAAAAGGACCTTGGTCTGACTATTAGTGATGAGTTATGGGCGGAGGTTTGCGACAAGGTATACTGCTCCTCTACCAGTGTAAAAATGAAAGAATCTAATTACAAATTTTTGTACAAATTTTATTATACTCCTTTGAGACTCCATAGAATGAAAACAGATATGTCTCCTAACTGTAAAAGATGTACCTCTGAATGTGGAACCTATATGCATGTATTTTGGAGCTGTAGGGAGATTGCCAGATTCTGGCAATCTGTACATACTGCTGCACAGAAAATACTAGAGGTACAGTTTGATATGACCCCATGTATCTATCTTCTTAATGCCCAGCAGGACTTTGTTCTTGATCCTGACAGAGAAAATCTGCTTATGACTATTACATACTTTGCTAAGAAATGTATTCTTCTATTGTGGGCCTCTAATACCCCTCCTACATTTAAAATGTGGATTGACCAGATTGTTGACTTTCTTCCTCTTGAAAAGCTCACTTATGACCTCCACAAGAGACAGCCCAAGTTTGATAGACTCTGGTCCCCACTATTCAACTATATTTCAAACTGGACAGAGTGAACGGGGTGACTAGGGAAATGCGCAGATACATTTTGTGTAAGGTACTGTAAAACCTAAAAACGAATTATTGGCCCATCGTCTCAGCGAATGCTTGAAATAGCTGATAAGAACCTTGATAGTGCTGCTGCAAGTGGTATGTTTTTATTTTTGTGTGTGTTTTTATTTTAATTTAGTTTTTGAGTACGTGTGCGAATGTGTGTGTGTGTGTGTGTGTATGTATATGTGCGTATGTATGTATGTATGTATGTATGTATGTATGTATGTATGTATGTATGTATGTATGTATGTATATATATACAGGTACCAAGGAAAATATATAGATTAAGAAAAATAAATGCTTTTATTTGACTTTATCATTCATTTTAATTGTATTTTAATTTTTTCAAATGTATTATTATTTTTTGACTTTTTATTTTTTTAAAGCCTGTCACATCTGTGAATGTGGAATGTGTTTTGTTGGTTGATTGAAAAACAAGAACTTAATAAAACTTTAAATTGAAAAAAAAGAAAGCTTACATCCTTGATAATCTAACTGCCCTGTCCAATTTACAGTAGCTATTACAGTGAAAGAATACCATGCTATTTTTTTAGGAGAGTGCAAAGTTATGTACTTGAAAATGTATCAATAAACCAATTAGGTACATTTGGGCTGACTTGACATAACATTTTGAACAGAAATGGAATGGTTCATTGGATCAGTCTAAAACTTTGCACATACACTGCTGCCATCTAGTGGCCAAAATCTAAATTGTGCCTAAATTCCTAAGTCATATATTGGCCTTTCTCTTGCATTTCAAAGATGATTTAACAAAAAACAAAAACCTGTTTTCTTTGTATTATCTTTTACCCGATCTAATTTGTCATTCATTTCACATTTCCACAAACTTCAAAGTGTTTCCTTCCAAATGGTATCAATAATATCCATAACCCTGCTTCAGGTCCTGAGCTACAGGCAGTCAGATTTGGTTTTGTCATTTTAGGTGTAAATTGAAAAAAGGGTCCGATCCTTAAGAGGTTTTAAAGTCCATCACAACTGACTGTTCCTTTGGTGCAGAGCCTCAGAGCTGTCCATTCCCCCCTGCCATAATGCAGACTGATTGATGTGTGTGGGGCAGTCATTAAATGCACTGGACTGGGGTTTAATGCAGAGCCCAGACAGTTTAAAGGGGCATTAAGAGGATACACGCCAGTGGGAATGGAGCTGGAGAAAGGGAGAGGGGCAGTGACAGATGTATGCGCTGAGGAGGAGTAGCAGTGTGCCAGGCAGGGAGAAGAAAGGGAGAGATTGATGGCTGAGTTGTACAGGGAGGAGGGAACGGGGCTGAGAAAGCAGAACGTTACAATCTGTCGACATGAACACGTCTTGAAAGCCCCGTCCGTCCCCTTCTGTCTTTTTGCTCATGCCCCTTTCATTTATTGGTCTCTGTTTCTACTCTGCTCTTTTCAATAAACTGAGTTCATTCAAGCTGTCAGTGAAGGCAGAATGGTTTCCATAATGCAATGAGTCAGTCCACCATATTGTACAGATGTAAGATCTTATTTTGAGCCATGCTATAGCAGGAAAATAATCCTGCAGCAACAGGAAAATTGAATTATTTTAATTCATGGACATTTTTTGTAGGGGTTGATACTTTTGTTTCGTTAGGGCAAATAAAGTCTGAATTTTTTTAAGTTAAACTTTACAATCTTTTTAAAACTCAAATATACTAAAAGTTTGCATTTCCTCCTGTGCATGAAAATTCTCAGCCACAAAAGCGATCAAATTAAGATCCTACATCTGTAATTGGATAATTCCATAGGGAAAGTTAGTTATTTCCAAATGAAACCACATGAATAATTATATATAAGCTTTATGCTGGAGTTCAGGCTTTATTTGAAAATATTTAGTAGGAGATTGCATGAATTTTGGCCATGTTGGAGTTGGCCAAGTCTCAGGCTTTTCACTCAATCTTGTAAATATAGAGCGGTATAGACTGTAAAACATGCACCGTTACATCGGATCATCTTGAAACTTTCTCTGTAAAATCAAGGTTTTATATGGTCTATAATGTATTTATCTCTTTTCAGATATCTTCGCTTCAGAAGCTTGTGAAATTCACTACATTTTGTGTACTTTTTCTGAGATGTCATTCTTCAGACTTTTTACAGAAGCAATTGTTATCTTGAAAAGTAGATGTTCTAGCTTAGATTATCTTGGAAAATATATGTTGAAATGGATTTCTCATACATGGCACTACTTTAATAGAAAGAGGAGAAGATTGTTTTATAAACAATCTGTGAATAGCTCCCAGAGGTGTATCCTTCAAATCAGGTTAGAGGAGTTAGCAAGGTAACTTTGATCAACTGCGTTCAACTCAGGATAACCAGCAATACGAATGTGGCTCACCTTTAAGTCAGATACATTTCTGGCAACCTTAAGGACTAACCTGCTCCGGGGCAGGCTAACTCGGGGCTAACATTTGTACTGAATGAAGTGTCTGAGCCGCGAGTTGAGGACCAATTAAATCAGATTCCCTCCGTCTTGCAAAGATTGCCTCATCATGAAATATTTTGTTTAAAAAAATATATAACACGGTAAAATACCTATTACTTTATATAGTAATGACAGAGTGCATTTTAAACTTTGTGGACAGTAAAACTTTTATTACAAATTACAATTATTGTTATGATACAATAATTTTAACGATAGGAAAGAGGGAAAAGGTGCTCATGCATTGATAAGCACACTTCTAAAAGCTTATTTCAGACCAAGGCCTGCTGAACTTGCAAGATAACTTTTTCTTCATTTTGATTTAGGCATAAATGAAAATGTGTCAGTGACTAGCCTATGGACGGATGTTTCAGCATTGTCTCAATGAAGAGTTCGACTAGCCACGTGCGGCATGTATGTACAGTTACAGTTAGCAGCAGGCGAACAAGCAATATCCACTGTCGTAGTACAGATGAAGCCTGAGCAGGAATGTGAAGCTACTTTAATCTGGTTAATTTTAGAAAAGCCTGAGTAGATCTAGCTTGCTTTGTAGGATATCCCACAGGAGTGTCTTTTCCAATGAAAATCCCCCAAAATATACCAGACTTCATCCAGTGTCTAGAAAAGTGGATTAGCAGTATAGAGACATGTATATTGTCTCATTTCCATATTTTGTTACAATATTTCAGAAAAGTACAAGTTTGGTCACACATACTCATTCAAAGGTTCTTTATTTGTTTCTACTTTTCTACATCAAAACTATGAAATAACACATTTGCAATCATTTAGTAACCAAAATAGTGTTAAACAAATCAAAATCCATTTATATTTTAGATTCTTCAAAGTAGCCACCCTTTACCTTGATGCTCTTGACATTCTCTCAACCAGCTTCACTAGGAATTATTTTCCAACAGTGTTGAAGGAGTTCCCACATATGCTGAGCACTTGTTGGCTGCTTTGACTTCACTCTGCGGTCCAACTCATCCCAAACCATCTCAATTGGGTTGAGGTCGGGTGATTGTGGAGGCCAGGTCATCTGATGCAGCACTCCATCACTCTTGGTCAAATAGCCATTACATAGCTTGGAGGTGTGTTGGGTCATTGTCCTGTTGAAAAACAAATGATAGTACTACTAAGCACAAAACCAGATGGGATGGCGAATCACTGCAGAATGCTGTGGTAGCCATGCTGGTTAAGAGTGCCTTGAATTCTAAATAAATTCTTGGCAGTGTCACCAGCAAAGCACCCCCACACCATCACACCTCCTCCTTCATGCTTCACGTGGGAACCACACATGCTGAGATCATCTGTTCACCTACTCTTTTAGGCAGTTAACCCACTGTTCCTAGGCTGTCATTGAAAATAAGATTTTGTTCTTAACTGACTTGCCTAGTTAAATAAAGGTAAAAAAATATATATATATATATAAAATACTCTGCGTCTCACAAAGACACAGCAGTTGGAACCAAAAATCTCAAATTTGGACTCATCGTACCAAAGACAAATTTCCACTGGTCTAATGTCCATTGCTCATGTTTCTTGGCCCAAGCAAGTCTCTTGTCATTGGTGTCCTTTAATAGTGGTTTCTTTGCAGCAATTCAACCATGAAGGCCTTATTTACACACTCTCAGTTGCTGTTGAGATGTGTCTGTTGAACTCTGCAGCCCAAGTAAATGCTTCAATCTGAGGTGCTGGTAACTCTAATGAACATATCCTCTGCAGCAGAAGTAACTCTGGGTCTTCCTTTCCTGTGGTAGTCCTCATGACAGGCAGTTTCATCATAGGGCTTGATGGTTTAACAATTGACTGTCCTTCATGTCTTAAAGTAATGGACGGTCATTTCTCTTTGCTGATTTGAGCTGTTACTGCCATAATATGGTCTTTTACCAAATAGGGCTATCTTCTGTATACCACCCATACCCTGTCACAACACAACTGATTGGCTCAAACGCATTAAGAAGGAAATTCCACAAATGAACTTTCAACAAGGCACACCTGTTAATAGAAATGCATTCCAGGTGACTACCTCACGAAGCTGGTTGAGAGAATGCCAAGAGTGTGCAAAGGGTGGCTACTTTAAAGAATCTCAAATATAAAACTTTCTTGCTTACTATGTGTGTTAATTTCTCAATGTAGAAAATAGTAAAAATAAAGAAAAACCCTGGAATGAGTAGGAGTGTCAACTTTTGACTGGTAAATTTCAAAAAACCTGTTTTGGTTTTGTGATTTTGGGGTATTGTGTGTAGATTGATGAGTATTTTCTATTTATTTAATACATTTTAGAATAAGGCTGTAACATAACAAAATATGGAAAAGGTCAAGGGGTCTGAATACTTTCAGAATGCACTGTACACTATATACAGTACCAGTCAAAGATTTGGACAAACCTACTCATTCCAGGGTTTTTCTTTATTGTTACTATTTTGATTCCATATGTGTTATTTCATAGTTTTGATGTCTTCACTATTATTTTACAGTGTAGAAGATAGAGAAAATAAAGAAAAACCCTGGAATGAGTAGGAGTGTCCAAATCTTTGATTGGTACTGTGTGTGTGTGTGTGTGTGTGTGTGTGTGTGTGTGTGTGTGTGTGTGTGTGTGTGTGTGTGTGTCTGAGCGGTTTCCTCTCTGACAACTGTGTTAGGAAGGACACCTGTATCTTTGTAGTGACTGGGTGTATTGATACAAAGTGTAATTATTAACTTCACCATGCTCATAGGGATATTCAGTGTCTGCTTTTCTTAGTTTGACCCATTTACCAATAGGTGCCCTTCTTTGCGTGGCATTGGAAAACCTCCCTGGTCTTTGTGGTTGAATCTGTGGTTGAAATTCACTGCTGGACTGAGGAACCTTACATATAATTGTACTGTATGTTTGGGGTACAGAGATGAGGTAGTCATTCAAAAATCATGTTAAACAGTATTATTGCACACAGTCAGACCATGCAACTTATTATGTGACTTGTTAAGGAACATTCTGACTTTAGTCAACGGGTGTGAATTGATTCTGAACTCTGTGTACTGTAGTCAGGCGTTGCGGATGGGTTATTAGCAATTTTGGGCAGGTGCAGGTGAACAAACAGCTGGCCCGCGCACCATTAATGTGTACATTCAACTGGCAAAGGTTCATTTTGATATATGAACAATTAGAACGTTAGAGTGTGGTGGCAGGCCTCATATACTATTCAGGCTACTTGTAATTATGCTAAAGTACTATGCCTTCCTCTGACCTTTTTAAAAACATTTCAAATTACAACAAATGTTACGATCGATTTTGATCATGAAATCTTTCAGATTTGAATGTTTATTTCAGATTCTGTAACATCCATGATGGCCGTTGTCCTCTCTAAAGTAATGATGGAAATGAAAATCTTTTAAACATTTTCATTTTTTTTTGTTCAGCCAAGCCTTTCCTTCGAAATGGCTATCCATGATTTGACTCAAGACTTACAAACAGACATGTTGTTTCCCAAAAAAGCCTGTCCATTTCATGTAACATCCGTAACGCTTCATGTCTCCACTTTGAGTTCACTTCCCCAAGGGTTACTATTGACACATACATCAAAAGTTTAATTTATATTGCGTGTCCATTCTGTGTGATATTCAAGTTGTGATTTTGTGTGCAAATGTCCATAATGTCCATAATGCTGGAATTGCCCAATTACAGCGCTCATCATCATTGTAGATCATTGTTTGGGCTCTGAAGCCTGGAAGTGTTCAACTCCTTAAGCTAGCAGACATGTTGTAATTGGATATGGCACACGCTACTCATTGCTTCTCGCTCATACCACAGTCTGTTTGAAAGGCCATTCTCCCAGGGACAGATCAAGTTATATTGCTGAAATCCCGGCTTCATGTTTTCACATGAAGCACAACTCTTCAGCGCATGTGTTTTTTTTATGTCTCGGATGAATAACTTGGGCTTAGGGGGAGATGGAGTTTGTTAGTATGGGAGTGTGAAGGTACAGTATGTAGAGACTGACACACTGCTGAATTGTCTCTTAAACTTTAATGATGGCTTTGATTTGTGGCCGCTGGAGCATCTCACCAGCCAAACTCGACACATTAGTACCAGGCAAGGGGCAACCGGGCGTGAAATTACACCAGCATTCTCTGGGGACAAGAGTAAACTGTGTGTGGGGCACTTCACCCAAACCCCCTCTGCTACCACCGATGGGTGCCATCTACCGATTTGACCCCCCCTTTGACCTTGGTTAGCCCCGCAGCTGACATTCGGCCTTCCAATTCTTAAGTAGCCTACTATTTTGGCAATTTCACGCCAGTTTGGCTCTAAGATAACGGTGACGTTTTAGATCTTCCCCAAATGAAGTCCATAAAAACATCCTTAGGGGGAAGGATGTTTGACATGCATTTGAAATCTGTATCCAAAATAATTATTGAGAAATAATACATTAAGTTTGGGCCAGTCCTGGAGTCAAACCTTAAAGTGTGCTCTGTAATATGAGTTGACATTAAGAATAATATTTAATTACATACATTTATGGATCATTAAAAGTATAAACACACAGCCTTGGAGACATAGCTTTGTGCTGTGGAGACCTTCTCCTTTATTCTCCACCATGACCTTTCTTCATCATTTCAAGGACTTATGTTCTGTCTGTACTCATTAACTTTATACGGTCTGTAAGAAGAACAAAAAAAAAAACAGTCTAGTCTGTGCCTTTTTCTTTCTCTCTTCTTCGGTCTCCCTCTGCTCTCATATGACAACTCAGGCACTTATCAAAGAAAGGTCAACAGGAGCGTGTAACCTGTCTGGACGAGATGTACAGTATAGAATACTCGCCGTTCTTAATCACCTTGCCCTCCTCCAGAGAAGCACATCATATAGATGGTATGACTGTATAGCCTGTGAGTTGTCTACGTAAGCTAGCCTTGGAACAAAACCAGTGACCTTACAGGCCCTTTCAGGGTGAGCTCCAGTTCCCTGCCTGCTTTGACTCATTATTCACTGGGTAATGAGCACCACGGATGAGTAGGGGTCAGGGAGAACACACTGGGAAGTTATTAGGTTGTGATAATAATAACTCAGCTCCTTGTCATTAAAAAGGAGTCTGTAAGAGCCGGGCTCCCTGATCAACGGTGATGTAGGCCGACTCCTCAATCCGTTGGCCTCGTTGTTTTGCTTCGCTATCCTTCTCTCTGCTCGGCCTCAGCAACCCCGCTTTTTCTGTCCTCATTTGTAATTCAAATCGCTCTTGTGTTTTTGGAAATTGGACAAAAAGTCCCCGTTCTCTTCTAACCGAAATGTAATGTTGTGATGCTAAAGGTGACCATGTGGGCTGCCCCGTCTGTTTTAATCATTTCACTTTGCTTCGAAACGCTTTGACGGGGGTAGGCTGGTGTGGGAGGCTGTTGAATTGTAATGTCGTCTTCACATTTCAAGTATCAGATCTGCTATGAAAGAGTGACCGGTTTTGGGTTCAGCTGTGTCTGCTTGTTGTTTCATGGACATTTAGCGGTGACTTGGTTGGGCTGTTTGAGGTGTGTACCTGTGAGTTTTTTTTTTCTGTTGATCCACTCTGATCTTTTCATAATTTCCTGTGACCACTTTACTCCTTTAATTTCAACACTTTCCCTGACACTCCAGTCCTGTCACACCCTGACCTTAGAGAGATGTTTTATTTCTCTATTTGGTTAGGTCAGGGTGTGATGTGGGGTGGGCATTCTATGTTTCTTTATTTCTATGTTTTGGCCGGGTATGGTTCTCAATCAGGGACAGCTGTCTATCGTTGTCTCTGATTGGGAATCATACTTAGGTAGCCCTTTTCCCCTTCCTTTCATTGTGGGTAGTTGACTTTTGTTAGTGGCACTATAGCCCTGTAAGCGTCACGGTTGTTTCTTCGTTTGTTGGAGACATTTTAAATAAAAAGGAAAATGTACGCTTACCACGCTGCACTTTGGTCCACTTCTTTCGACGGCCCGTGACAAGTCCTGATGGCCCATTTAAATTAAAAGCCCATGATACTGACACCCCACTATGTCATTCCTCTGTCCTTGCTACAGAGAGTGTGTAATTATACTGAACAAAAATGCAACGTTCAGAGATTTTACTGAGTTACAGTTCATAGAAGGGAATCAGTCAATTTAAATAAGTTCATTAGGCCCTAATTTATGGATTTCATATGACTGGGCAGGGGGCATAGGCCCACCCACTCGGGAGTCCGTTCCACCTACTGGGGAGCTAGGCCCAGCCAATCATAATGAGTTTTTCCCAGCTAAAGAGCTGTATTACAGACATAAATACTTCTCAGCACCTTCCCTCCCCCTCATCAGACAATCCCGCAGGTGAAGAAGCTGGATGTGGAGGTCCTGGGCTGGCATGGTTACACGTGGTCTGCAGTTGTGAGGCCCTTTGGATGTGCTGCCAGATTCTCTAAAATGATGTTGGAGGTGGCTTATGGTAGAGAAATAAACATTAAATTCTCTGGCAACAGTGCTGTTGGACATTCCTACATTCAGCATGCTAATTGCACGCTCCCTCAACTTGGACATGTGCGGCATTGTGTTGTGTGACAAAACTGCACATTTTAGAGGGCCTTTTGTCCCCAGCACAAGGTGCACCTGTGTAATTATTATGCTGTTTAGTCAATTTATTGATATGCCACACCTTTCAAGTGGATGGATTATCTTGGCAAAGGAGAAATGCTCACTAACAGGGATGTAAAAAATGTGTGCACATTTGTGAGAAATAAGCTTTTTGTGCATAATGGAACATTTCTGGGATCTTTTATTTCAGCTCATGAAAAATGATACCAAAACTTTGCATGTTGTGTTTATATTTTTGTTCAGTATATTATAGGGGAAGTGACAGTTGACCTTTTGATTACCTTTCAAGCAACTGTATGATTGTGAGCATGCACACAGTGGCCTTTTCAACTATCCAGATATTTGAGTATGGTTTTGTCAATGATAAGCATGACATCATGTTTCGACCTGTTTGCAGTTTAGAGGAAAAAAATGCAATCGGTGTGAAGAAAAGATCCCACCTCCATCCCTCTTCAGAAAAGCTCTGCTCTCTTTGTCTGTGTCAGAACTAAAGAATGAGTCACGGCAGTGATAGGCCAAAAGGAGTCTCAGTTGGAGAGATGATACTGTCAATGCCACATGGCAGGCAGACTTTCAGCTCCAGGGATGCTTAGGTCAGAGGAGCATGTCTAGAGACCAGGCTCAGGTCAGGGGATCTACAGGCCTCCTCACGACACCTGAATACCTGTGAAAGACTTTGACCACATTGCCAAATCCACTTTGAGGTAAGTGAAAGACAGATGATGATGAAATGGAGAAAAGGCAAAGCATGATGACCCCAAATGGTACGAAAGCCCTGAATCCCAAGGCAAAAAAACTAAACAAACATAGATTTTTGGAATTATCGTGTTTGAATGACTTAGTAACTTGTTCAAACGACGTAGTATCTAATTTGAACAACTTTTTGTTGTTGTCGCCTTCGGCTTCAGGGCTTCCGTATAATGCATCAATCACACATCCTGTTCCTCCCCTCAATCAAAGAGGGACGCGAGTGAGTAATTCTTAACACCACTAACAGAGCAGCAGAGTTCCCACTGACTGTTGGCATTGAGGGTTGTACCTGTGTGTACTTTCACTCCCTCTTGATTGAAATAACGTTTGTGCGGACGAACCATTCGGCGCAAGCACACACACACAGCCTCATGTACTTCAAGAAGAAATGTGCCAACGCAAAGAGGCACCCGCTGTTCAGTGTAGGATATTTTTCCCCTCTTAGCTATACATCGAACTACACACGTAGCCTGAGGCTGTTTTAAACTCTCTGCTCCAGTATGTTTGTGAGGCAGCAGAAGGTTAGGGACACGCCTGGGAAGAGGAAGTGTCTTCCGTGCAATTGGCTTCCTTACCTTTGAGAGATCATAACCCACACAGTCTCTTAACATGTGAATGGAATAGACTGTGTGTGTACACACACACACACACACACACACACACACACACACACACACACATACCAGGAAATGGATCTTTCCCATACACACATGGGATATGGTAAATCCCATACACATCTGTTGGGATTCAACACACCCTTGAATTCTTTGGATCACTGCTGGAATCGTCACCCCCACTGAGTGCTTTACAGAAGTGTTGTTGAGCAGGGAGACAGATCTGGAGCCGCAGCATATTTGGTGCAACTTTGGTGATGGTTCAGTTTCGATTTGTGTGGAAGCAGAGAGGAGCTAGTGGGTGATTAGCGATGGGCGGGACGCCATCAGCCGTTCCTCTCTGATTGCGTTTGAAGTGCAATCGCTTTACCAGGTGAACGCGAGGAAGAGGAAATGAATGATCAAAGCGCCTTCAAGTGCTGTGGGGAGAGTTGATGTAGGTATAATGGGGGCAGAGCTACAGAGGATGTGGTGTCAGACGAAGTCCCGGTAATGATGTAATCTTGGCATTAGTGTCCATATTCCTCTTTGGTATAAATGTTATATTTGGCAGGAGGATTATGATTTTACATTATAACAGGTGCAGACAGCCATACAGCTAAGCACAGACACACATCAAGGTTTACTATGCTCTTTCATCTCGTCTTAATAAAAAATGTTAACCTTTATTTAACTAGGCAAGTTAGACGGCCAAACCCAGACGACGCTGGGCCAATTGTGCCCTGCCCTTGTGGGGCTCCCAATCATGGCCGGATGTGATACAGCCTGGATTCGAACCAGGAAATGTAGTGACACATCTTGCAACTGAGATGCAGTGCCTTAGACCGCTGCGCCACATGGGAGACCAGTGCTGTCAAACATTTGATTTACCTGTGTGTTATATACAGTTTATTAGGTACTTCACCATGTTCACAAAAATGGTTTGCTCCTACAGAGATCGTGAGTCACTTGGCCGTGGCTTGCTATATTAAGCAGGCAGACTGGCATCGAGGCATTCAGTTACTGTTCGATTGAACATTGGAATGGGCAAAATGAGTGACCTAAGTGATTTTGAGCATGGTATGATTGTCGGTGCCAGGCAGGCCTTTTCTCAGAAACGTCCGGCCTCCTGGGCTTTTGAAGCAGGACAGTGTCTCGGGTATACCGAGAATGGTGCGAAAAACATCCAATCAGCAGCAGTCCTGTGGGAGAAAACAACTCGTTGATGAGAGGTCGAAGGAGAATGGCAAGCTAACACGAGGAGCACAAACAGGCAAATCATGGTTCAGTACAACAGTGGTGAGCAGAACGGCATCTCGGAGCGCACAACTCGTCGGTCTTGTCAAGGATGGGCTATTGCAGCAGACGACCACACCGGGTTCCACTCCTATCAGCTAAAGAAGAGTGGAAAAACATTGCCTGGTCTGACAAATCAGGTTCCTTTTGTGTCATGCTGATGACAGAGTCAGGGTTTGGCATAAGCAGCATCAGTCCATGGCCCCATCCTGCCTTGTGTCAACAGTACAGGCTGGTGGCGGTGGGTTAAGTGTATGGTGAATGTTTTCCTGGCCCTTGATTCCAATTGAGCAACATGTCCTTTTTTTATTTTGTAATTTTAACCTTTATTAAACTAGGCAAGCCAGCTAAGAACACATTCTTATTTACAATGACGGCCTACCCTAACCCGGGCAACACTGGGTCAATTGTGCACCGCCTTATGGGACTCCCAATCACGGCAGATTGTGATACAAACTGGAATCAAACCAGGGTCTGTAGTGACACCTCTAGCACTGAGATGCAGTGACTTAGACCACTGCGGCACTCAAGCCCATGCTTCCATGCCCCGAAGAATTCAGGCTGTTCCAGAGGCAAAGGGGTTCCGACCCGGTACTAAACTGGCCACTGAGTATATAATTCCACTTTGAGTTTAAAATAATACTGTGAAATTGTGAAAATGGTGATAATGCCCTTTTAGTGTAAGAGCTGTTTGAAAAGACTGCCTGAAATGTCTGCCTGTCATGGCGGTAAATGAGTTAATAGACCAACCAAGAAAGAGTTCCAAACCTCTCTGCCAATAACAGCTAGTTTTCCCCTCCCCATCAGACCACTCAATAGCCCTAGCAAAATTATTGCTTGAGAAACTGACCTTTGCTAAGAAGCTATTTTTGTTTATTTTTGACCATTTTAATTTAAAACAATCGTAGTAAAGTTCTTACAGTGCCTTGCAAAGGTATTCATCCCCCTTGGCATTTTTCCTATTTTGTTGCATTGCAACCTGTAATTTAAATGGATTTTTATTTGGATTTTATGTAATGGACATACACAAAATAGTCCAAATTGGTGAAGGGAAATGGAAAAAAAACAGAAAAAAGTATGATCTCTGTCCCCATGTGCAGTTGCATACCGTATTCTGGCTTTTTTAATGGTTGTTTTGGAGCAGTGGCTTCTTCCTTGCTGAGCGGCCTTTCAGGTTATGTCGATATAGGACTTGTTTTACTGTAGATATAGATACTTTTGTACCAGTTTCCTCCAGCATCTTCACAAGGTCCTTTGCTGTTGTTCTGGGATTAATTTGCACTTTTTGCACCAAAGTGCGTTCATCTCTAGGAGACAGAACGCATATATTTGCTCCCCAACTAGCTCTCACTGTCTGATCTCAAACATAGATGTTTATCCATGTTTCTCAAACATCTTAGGCATTAACTCCGAAATCTTAAGGCTAGACATTAACTCCAAATGATTAAGGTAAGTGTTAAGGTTTGTCATAGGCTTAAAACAAAAATCTAAACATGACTTTCTATTGCTGGATTTAAACTTGCAACCTTTGGAATCAGAGGCAGGTGCTTACGCCCATCTGCCATCCCCGTCCACAACGCCCTAGTGGACAGAGACCTTCTTGAAGGTTAACACGCTCACTGTTGCCCCTAGTGGCATGTTTCCACCTCTTCTCCCAACGTCCTCAGACATGAATGGAGGTCGAATACTGACTTGTATCACGGGTGACCTGACTGTTGCTCACATATCAGCTAAAAATAGAAGGTCATAATATTTGGAGGGGGTTTCACTTCTAAAAATATTTTTCTTTGGGGGGGGATTCTATAAGGCTACAATGTTTGATTTATTCTTTAAACAGTCGCCGAGATTATGTTTGGTTATCAAAGAAAAATAGGCTGCTTATTTAATGCAAAGCTAAACCAAGACAGCAATCTTGAAGTTGAAGTGATTTTGAAGTTGATTAGCTTGCCGCATCGGTTGCGCCTATGTTTCACCACCGCTATGCTCCGCTGACGTGAACACAGCTACCTTGAATCATGTAGAGTTGCACAGCACCTGGTGTTACATGGCAATGAAACACTATCGCATGTAATGGCTTAAATACACGCATGAACTCCAACAAAGTTCCCTTTCATGGTCATTTTCAAACTAACACAGGGTTGGGAATGTCCAGAGAAGGCTTGTCCGTTCAGGAAAGGTCCAGTTATGAGTGGTAGTGGAGGAAAGGAGTTAACAGCGACTGTGTCAACATGCCCTCCAAGAAACAACTAAAGCACAAACACGAATGGGGGCCTGTTACACCCACCAGGTAGAGGCTGTGATTTGCTGGCCAAGGTCAGCTGACTGAGTTGCCCAGCAACCTGGTCCCTAACACAGAGGTGTGAAGTGCCCTCTGTCTGCAGGACAATTATTTATTTAACTAGGCAAGTCAGTTTAAGAAAAAAATATTATTTTCAATGACAGCCTAGGAACAGTGGGTTAACTGCCTTGTTCAGGGGCAGAATTACAGATTTGTACCTTGTCGACTTGGGATTTGATCCAACAACCTTTCAGTTACTAGTCTAACGCTCTAACCACTAGGCTACCTGCCGCCCAGATAGAGTTAGTCTGAGGGGGTTGGTAGCCTCAGCAGTAAAGGTCACCAAGTTTATGTCCCAGCCAGAGAGAGGCATCAGTGAGGGTTTAATTATTAAAGTTAGAGGGTTTTGTACTCAAGGCCTTATCGAATGCATAGGATCTTAGTTGGCTATATTCTGTCATTTGTCAAAGCTGAAACCATATCAAGTGCTGTCTATTACCACATAAAACAGTCAAATCACCACAATATTATTGCATAAAACAGTGTGATAAATGCACTAGAAAAAGAGGTTTCACAATTTCAGCCATTCATCACACTTTACCACATAAAATGGTTCAATCTTACCACAAGTCAACAAACTTGTTCAAATGTCAGAATTGCCCCAGCAAAATCAAGCATTTTCGCCCGAAATATAAACAAAAAATATAAAAATCAAATATATCGGCCTGTTTTTACCATCTCTGGCAATCATCACCAGTATCATTATTCTCCAACAGCTGTTGACTACACTAAATGGGTACATGAAGTGCATGGTGTTTGTCTGTTCATGCAGCATGGCACGACTGATTGTTTGGCAAAGGCTAGAGGCAATCAAACACAGCTTGAAGTAAAACATCAGAGAAGAAGGAACCCACTTGTCAGAGAAGCTCCAGTGAGTGCATTTGCAGGGAGTGCCTATTCTCATACTGCTGTGCCTATTCTCAACACTTGAACTGGACTGACCACCTGCACTGACTCTTCACACACGCACACACTCACTCAATCGGCTGGTTGCCTAGCAGTTAGAGCGCTGGGCCAGTAACCAAAAGGCTGCTGGTTCAAATAACCGAGCCGACACGGTGAGAAGTCTGTCGATGTGCCCTTGAGCAAGGCACTTAACACTAATTTGCGCCAAGGGGGCCATACTACTATGGCTGACCCATCTCCACAGAGGAACTCTAGAGCTCTGTCTGATTGACCATTGGGTTCTTAGTCACCTCCCTGACCAAGGCCCTTCTCCCCTAATTGTTCAGTTTGGACAGGCAGCCAGCTCTAGGAAGAGTCTTGGTGTCACACCCTGATCTGTTTCACCTGTCTTTGTTATTGTCTCCACCCCGCTCCAGCTGTCGCCCATCTTCCACATTATCCCCTGTGTATTTATACCTGTGTTCTCTGTTTGTCTCTTGCTAGTTTGTCAAGTCAACCAGCGTTTTTTGTATCAGCGCCTGCTTTTCCCCTCTCTTTTCTCATCCTCCTGGTTTTGAGTCTTGCCTGTTCTGACAATGAGTCCGCCCGCCTAACCACTCTAACTGCCCCTGACCCTGAGCCTGCCTGCCGTCCTGTACCTTTGCCCCACCTTTGGATTACCGACCTCTGCCTGACCTGACCCTGAGCCTGCCATCCTGTACCTTTGCTGCTGAGCTCAATTTCGAGTCTCATAGCAAAGGGTAAGTTATTTCTGTTTCTTTTGTATTTTTTTCGCCAAAAATTCTACAAACCTGTTTTCCCTTCATCATTATTGGGTATTGTTTCTAGATTGCTGAGGATGTTTACATTTTTTAAATCCATTTTAGAATAAGGCTGTAACATAACAAAATGTTGAAAGGGGGAAGGGGTCTTCCCTACTTTCCGAATGCACTGTACTGTACTATCATAAGAGACAGAGAGATAGCATCCTGGATATGTTTACAAAATGTCCCTGTGTCCTCTCTCTTCCTTTGTATATCTTTGCTCCAGATAACACATGGACCGTCATGTGCTATACTTTTCTTTTATGTAATTCTTCCTCCCGCCAGGTAGACATTAGCTCTCCTTTTAGTGTTCAAGTGTGGAATGTCTGTGACTCCATGACTGAGATAAATGGAGATTGGCAGCCTTATCGCTCCTGAAAAACGTTAATGAAAACATGTCTGGATATCTGCTGGGTTCTGAAGCCACCTGTGGAAAAGGAAAAATAGGGAGCAGGTGGGGAGCATATTTTGAAGAGGACACAACAGAATTGTCATGTATGGTGAAGACTGGAGCACAGTATCCTGTCTGTCTCCTCTTGTGCTGTGGCCAATTATACACACCGCAGCAGGTATGACAATCGATTGGAGACATTTTTAAACCGCGATCAAAAAGGTTTGCTTATAAAGGTTGCCTTGCTCTTTCTGTTTGCACTGAGCCTCATCTTGTGGCTTTTCTCAGGTCGTCTCAGCCAGGTTCGTTATTGTTGGTTATTGTTAGAGAGCAGGTGCAATCTGATGCTGGTCTTATCTCCATGGCCATGCCTGAGGGATAACCGTAACAAAACAACAAAACCTGTCTCCGTGCCCTATCTCAACACATCAGGTAATGTGTGTATAGGCTCCAAGGCTGGCCCATGGCCTGAATTCGCCCCTTGTCAGTGTGTGTGTGAGTGTGTGTGCCAGTAAGACAGTCTGACCATGCCAACGCGGCCAAGCTAAGAGGACAGTGATTATCTTTTGTACTCCTGGCTCAGATGGTCCCGAGGAATAGCTGGAGAGATTGCATCTCATTCACCACCTGTCCCCGTATAACTCCCATATGCCACATCAATGAAGAATCAGCCGTCTGTAATACAAAAGAGAGAGAGATGTCTCTCTCTCTCCCCATGCAAACCCTCCATTGACAATAAGTGTCACAAAGTGCAGTAACTACATAATTGTAATCATTAATATCAATGCGTAACTGAAGTATCTGCCAGTATGGAGGGTGTGAGAGAGGAGACTTCATCCAGACACTGCTGAGTTCCGTCCTCTCTGTGTACTCTGTCTTTGTCTGCCAGTGCGTGCTGGGTAATGGAGTTAAACAGCCTGTTTACAGCCAGAGTGTAGACAAACATGCTGGGTTTGCTCAGCAATTACTGACAATTAGGAACTACTGGTCATCAGTTTACAGCTGAATGCTGTTCTGCTGTTGTGGAAGTTTATTATTCTGCTGTTCAATGTCCGTTCAACCACATCAACTGTTTCTCTTAGCCTAGGCAGATCTAACGTCCATACACTATTGTCTAGGCTTGATGTGCATTCCCTGTAATATACTCGTATGTACCATGGACCAGGGAAAATATGCTTACTTTCTTGATGAAACACAATTTTCCACCACCATTTTCGAATTTTGGGACAACTTAAAATGTTGCACACCGCATTCAGTCAAGGGTTGGATGCAATGGAGGATCAGCTACCTACGGAGGAGCGGCTACTATGGAGGAACTGAGAAAGTCGAAGAAAGCAAGGGTCCCTGATGAATAGCTCCTGGCCTGTCTGACAGACTGACTTTCTCCCTGGCTATAGGCTACTGTACCATCAATGCTCCACTCAAACTTTTCCAAACGGCCTCAACTCCTTTTCCTGGCAAATATCCGAAGCTGACTAGAGACACCATTTGTTTTCTATCTTTAAATTGTTGATCGTTGATGAATATTATTTTGTATTTTGTATACAAGAGGACCCCACTGGAAATATGTTTTATATTGCTTTTGTGTTATCCACAATGATTTTTAAATGCATTGGGCCAATTGCAACCATTGATGGCCACTAGATTATTGCCTGCTGATCTCTCGTTAAACCATCAATCAGAACATTTTAATCTTGCTAGTTGAGCGGACTAAGGGCAATTGATCTGTTTCACAATCATTCTGTACAACTGAAATAAAGTATTTCCTAGGTTAACACGGCAAATCTATACTGGTAATTTATCCAACACGTTTTATGAATGGAGAACTAATGTTGATGGTGTAGCATACTGTTATCATGCATGCTGACTGCAGGAATGTCCACCAGAGCTGTTCACAGAGAATTTAATGTTAATTTCTCTACCATAAACCGCCTCCAACGTCGTTTTCTTATCATTTTTTAAACTTTACTTTTACTCCTCAATTTCGTGATAACGATCTTGTCTCGTTGCTGCAACTTGGGCGAGGCGACGGTCAAGTCATGCATCCTCCAAAACACGCTTCTTAACACCCGCTCGCTTAACCCCCAAGCCAGCTGCACCAAAGTGTTGGGGGAAACACCTTTCAACTGATGACCGAAGTCAGCCTGCAGGCACCCGGCCCACCACAATGAGCGCAATGGGCCAAGTAAAGCCCCCCCCCCCGGATCGAACCCCAGGCTGTAGTGACGCCGCAACACTGCGATGCAGAGCCACTCGGGAGGCTCCAAGTTTGTTTTAGAGAATTTGCAGTACGTCCAACCGGCCTCACAACTGTAGACCATGTGTATATCATTGTGTGTTGCTAATGTCAACATAGTGAACAGAGTGCCCCATGGTGGCAGTGGGGTTATGGTATGGGCAGGAATAAGCTATGGACAACGAACACAATTGCATTTTATCGACGGCAATTAGAAAGCACAGAAATACCGTGACGAATCCTGAGGCTTTTTTAAAAAAGGTATCTGTTACCAACACGTGCGTATCTGTATTCCCAGTCATGTGAAATCCATAGATGAGGTCCTAATTTATTTATTTCAATTGACTGATTTCCTTATATTAACTATAACTCAGTAAAATATTTGTAATTGTTACATGTTTTTATATTTTTGTTCAGCATATAATCTATATATTTCTTTATCAAATGAAAATGTAGTCTATAAAGTTCTGGAATGGCATATTATTTTGACATTTAAGGTGAAATGTTTGAATAAAATATATGCCTACTTCAATATTTTTATACCGAAATAAGTATTTTTCATTGATCAGCCTTGGTTTCCAATACTCCTGATAGGTCGATATTTCATAGTAGAGAATCTAGACCAGCTGTCTGGTATCATAATTACTTGACATGGTAACAAAGATAGATCAAGTGATTTGTTGTTTTATCCTTGAGGGTTTTTCATTGCAATCAAGCCTTAGCCCCCAAGTGTATGTAATCTCCCATTAGTAGCGTTTTAAGAAATAACCTGCAGGAGCTTGTTAAACCCTTACGGGATCGGTGACCCCCTCGCGGGACGATTGACCAAACGGAAGCTAATGTGATTAGCATGAGGTTGTAAGTAAACAAAAACAATGGTCAGAACTTAAATTCTTGTTATTCTAACTGCACTGTCCAATTTACAGTAGCTATTACAGTAAACAAGCTATTGTTTGAGGAGAGTGCAAAATTATGAAAATGTATTAATAAACCAATTAGGCAAATTTTTGGCAGTCTTGAGACAACATTTTGAACCGATATGC
This sequence comes from Oncorhynchus nerka, assembly GCF_034236695.1. Lineage (NCBI taxonomy): Eukaryota > Metazoa > Chordata > Actinopteri > Salmoniformes > Salmonidae > Oncorhynchus > Oncorhynchus nerka. The sequence continues at coordinate 36,163,840 of NC_088405.1, forward strand.
AATAGTTCATTGGATCAGTCTAAAACTTTACACATACACTGCTGCCATCTAGTAGCCAAATTCTAAATCGTGCCTGGGCTGGAATAATACATTATGGCCTTTCTCCTGTATTTCAAAGATGATGGTATTATCTTTTACCAGATCTAATATGCTATATTCTACTACCTTAATTTCACATTTCCACAAACTTCAAAGTGTTTCCTTTCAAATAGTATCAAGAGTATGCATATCCTTGCTTCAGGTCCTGAGCAACAGACAGTTAGATTTGGGAATGTCATTTTAGGCAAAAATTGAAAAAAATGGTCAGATCCTTAAGAGTTTCTGCCTGTTGGTTGCAATCAAGCCATTATATACACGTGTGTGGTTAAATTGTGTTTTTATTTATTTATTGTCAAATCATATCATATAATGTGAAGAAAGGAAAATAGTGCATTCTGTTAGAAGAATATAGAACTTGATAAAATGCTGCTGTCATAGAATTAGGACTTAGAATACTAGAATGGACATGAACCTTCTTATGATGGGATGAAGGTCAGCCATTTTGTTCAGGGAGTTGGTCAACCATGGTTTGTCAGTGCTGTGATAAAATATTGTGCAAAACAATTCATTTTAAAAAGGTATCTGCATGTTTCTTAGCTACCTAGCCAGACAGTTTTAGAGGAATGATTCAAAATTAACTGCCAATATGCCAAAATTCCATTCAAACAATGCAGTCAATCCCCAGCCACACACTGTCTGAAATCAGTTGATGATAGGACTCAGACAAGTTGTAAATGCAACAGGTACTGATATTGTATCATTTAATAGCACTCACAGCTTTACAAGAAAAAAAACATGTAGACATTTATGGTCTGTTTACATATATTTGAGGCTATTTGTACAGAAAATGTTGCATAAAATCTGTATGAACTCTATTTATAATTGACTATGTAAGGTTGACAATTTTATGACAACATTTTTGATATCACATGCTTTACTTTTTATTTTCCTTACGTAAGTAAAATCAGGATTATGACTCTGACATTAATTCCAATTAGACTGGTTTGGATTTCTCCCTGACCAATATAGATGTGATAAAGAGGTAAATGGAACGCAGACCGCGGGGAACAGAAGAAGGATCCCGGATTGGCACACATTCAACAAATCTGATCTAACAAAGTTGATATTCGTCAAATTCTTCATGATTGATGTGTTGTAACAGGACCACAATGTGATAAAGTCCGATTTCAGTATATTTGACTGTTTCGCTGCATAACATTTAAAAGTTGTCCCTTTTCAGGTTTTAAAGAAGTTACTGCTAAATGCTAACTCCCGTTTGTATAAGCTGGTAGCATAGCTAGCATACAGAAATTGGTGGTGATAGCCAGTCATTTTTAATTAATGCAGTTGATTGGTGATGGCGACATGAACATACACTGAGTGTTAAAAACATTAGGAACACCTTCCTAATCTTGAGTTGCACCCCCCTTTGCCCTCAGAACAGCCTCATTTTGTCAGGGCATGGACTCGACAAGGTGTCGAAAGCGTTCCATAGGGATGCTGGACCATGTTGACTCCAATGCTTCCCACAGTTGTGTCAAGTTGGCTGGATTTTTTTGGGTTTGCGGACCATTCTTAATAAACACGGGAAACTGTTGAGCATGAAAAACCCAGCAGTGTTGCAGTTCTTGACACACTCAAATCGATTTGCCTGGCAGCTACTGAATTGCACACATACACAATCCATGTCTCAATGCTTAAAAATCCTTCTTTAAGCTGTCTCCTCCCTTTCATCTACACTGATTGAAGTGGATTTAATAAGGGATCATAGCTTTCACCTGGATTCACCTGGTCAGTCTAATAATAATAATCACAGTGGTTGTAGAGGGTGCAACAGGTCAGCACCTCAGGAGTAAATGTCAGTTGCTTTTCATAGCCGATCATTCAGAGTTAGAGACAGAAGGTGCGATAGAGAGAGAGAGAGAGGAAAACAGCAGGACTGGGACAAGGTAGCATGTCCGGTGAACAGGTCAGGGTTCCAATTCCGCAGGCAGAACAGTTGAAACTGGAGCAGCAGCATGACCAGGTGGACTGGGGACAGCAAGGAGTCATCAGTCCAGGTAGTCCTGAGGCAAGGTCCCAGGGCTCAGGTCCTCCGGGAGGGGAGGGAGATGGAGAGAGAGGAGAATTTGAAGGAGCATTCTTAAATTCACACAGGACACAGGATAAGACAGGAGAAATACTCCAGATATAACAGACTGACCCTAGCCCCCCAACACATAAACTATTGCAGGGGTGGCAGGTAGCCTAGTGGTTAGAGTGTTGGGCCAGTAACCGAAATGTTGCTGGATTGAATCCCAGAGCTGATAAGGTAAAAATCCGTTATTTTTGTCTTGTCAGCTCACTGTTCCCCGGGTAGGTTGTCATTGTAAATAAGAATTTGTTCTTAACCGACTTGCCTAGTTAAAACCTGTTAAGTCTACCCCCTACTTTTTCGAACATTCTGTTAAAAATCGCGCAACATTTCAGCGTCCTGCTACTCATGCCAGGAATATAGTATATGCATATGATTAGTATGTGTGGATAGAAAACACTCTGACGTTTCTACAACTGGTTAAATCACGGCTGTGACTATAACATAACGCGTGTTTCATCAAAAAGCGCAAAAACTGATCACCAAAATCTGGAAAATATATCAATGCGCCACTTGCATGTATTGTCTATTGGAAAGCAAATTACATGGGGCTGAGATTGCAAGTCCTACAGCTTCCACACGATGTCGCCAGTCTTGTCAATTGCCTGGGCTTTGTTTCTTGGTCAAACGAGTGAGAGAGAGCACATTCCTTTCGGTCTCCGACAGGATGTTAAGATGAGAAATTTCCGAACATGATTTCAAGACGTGGAGCTATTGAATACACATCGCCCCATGATCAATTTGATAGATTATTAACGTTTACTAATACCTAAAGTTGGATTACAAAAGTATTTCGAAGTGTTTTGTGAAAGTTTATCGTCAACTTTTTTAATTTAAAAAAATTACGTTGCGTTTTAAAACGGTGTTTTTTCCTGGATCACACACTCTTCATAGATCGATATTTAGGGTATATATGGACCGATTTAATTTAAAAAAAGACCCAATAGTGATGTTTATGGGACATCTAGGAGTGCCAACAAAGAAGATCGTCAAAGGTAATGAATGTTTTATATTTTATTTCTGCGTTTTGTGTAGCGCCGGCTATGCTAATTATTTTGTTTACGTCCCCTTCAGGTATTTCGGGGTGTTGCATGCTATCAGATAATAGCTTCTCATGCTTTCGCCGAAAAGCATTTTAAAAATCTGACTTGTTGGCTGGATTCACAACGAGTGTAGCTTTAATTCAGTACCCTGCATGTGTGTTTTAATGAACGTTTGAGTTTTAACGAGTGCTATTAGCATTTAGCGTAGCGCATTTGCATTTCCAGATGGCTAGATGGGACACATGCGTTTTCGGGTCGACTTAAGAGGTTAAATAAAGATTCAATAAAAAATTGCAGCATAAATACTGGAGGCTGAGGCAGGAGGGGACAGTGTCACCAGCAAAGGACCATCACTCCTCCTCCATGCTTCACGGTGTGAACCACACATGTGGAGATCATCTGTTCACCTAATCTGTGTCTTACAAAGACACGGCGGTTGGAATCAAAAATCTCAAATTTGGACTCATCAGACCAAAGGACAGATTTCCACCGGTCTAATATCCATTGCTTGTGTTTCTTGGCCCAAACAAGTTTCTTCTTGTTATTGATGTTCTTTAGTAATGGTTTCTTTGCAGCAATTCAACCAGGACCTATATAATAATAGGCGGTGTCAGACCCCAGTCACCCAAGTCATAGACTTTTTTCTCTGCTACCACACGGCAAGAGGTACCGGAGCGCCAAGTCTAGGACCAAAAGGCTCCTTAACAGCTTCTACCCCCAAGCCATAAGGCTGCTGAACAATTAATCAAATGGCCACTGGACTATTTACATTGACTCCCCCTCCATTTGTTTTGTACACTGATGCTACTCGCTGTTTATTATATACGCATAGTCACTTCACCCCCACCAACACGTACAAATTACCTCAACTAAACTGTACAACTGCACATTGACTCAGTACCAGTAACCCCTGTATATAGCTTCGTTATTGTTATTTTATTGTGTTACTTTTAATTATTTTTTACCTTAGTTTATTTGGTCAATATTTTCTTAACTCTTCTTGAACTGCACTGTTGGTTAATTAAGGACTTGTAAATAAGCATTTCACGGTAAGGTCTACACCTGTTGTATTAGGCGCAAGTTGGATTTGATGAAGGCCTGATTCAACAAGGCACACCTGTTAATAGAAATTAATTCCAGGTGACTACCTCATGAAGCTGGTTGAGAGAATGCCAAGAGTGTGCAAAGCTGTCATCAAGGCAAAGGGTGTCTACTTTGAAGAATCTCAAATATAAAACATTCTTGGTTACTACATAATTCCATATGTGTTATTTCATAGTTTTGATGTCTTTGCTATTATTCTACAATGTAGAAAATAGTAAAATAAAAAAAAATCCCTGGAATGAGTAGGTGTGTCCAAACTTTTGACTGGTACTATATGTCCCTGCTCTCCCCACTCAGCGTTCTCATCACACAATTAATGAAAGAAGCTAGCAGCATATTATTCACTTCATCAGGATAGAATGTTCTCATCCATAGAGATGATTTCCTGACCTTGATTGATATTGTGGATCAGCATGGCAACATCAAGATAGTGCAGCTCAGGGAATAGCTCAACAGCGGAAATCAGCCAGAAATAGAAGTATTGTCATTGAATGAAAGATAATTGATAGTTGCTTGAACATGTTCCGAGGAGATTATGTTCTGTTTACTTTCTTGAATTATTTTTCTCTTTTTATCTGTCTTTCTCTTTTCCGCCCTGCCCTCATCATCATTATCGTCTTCCTCTCTCCCTAAGCCTATGTTGATTTCCTAGTCTATCAGTTTGAAGTATTTGTTAAATGACACAGAAAACAGCTGTCAGGGTCAATAATGAACGAGTAAATGGCTTTCAAGGATGAATACACACACACAATCCCCAGGCCTCTCCTCTCCTTCCATTGAGGGGATGAGATTGTTGATGTTTGAGTTTGTTGTCATTCTGCCACCCGGGTTCTGACTCACGCTTAGTGTTTTAATATCTTCCAGCGTGAGTGTTTGAGTACTTTGCTCGGGGCCTTTACTGTCGCCCCACAAGGCTGTTGTCATCACAAAGTTGCCTCACATTGCAGATAGGAAAGCTTCTTCCACAGCTCCTATTTGTTAGCATTTAGATCTAGGATAGACTCACGTGTAAGTTAACATTTTAGCTACTGCCATCCAGTTCAATGCTAATACATTCTATTCCTCGTTCATCTTTTGCACCGCAAAGAAGAAAATCTAATATTCACATATTCAGATGGTTTTGTGTGGACACCTGCTCGTCTAACATCTCATTCCAAAATCATGGGCATTAATAGTTGGTTCCCCCTTTGCTGCTATAACAGAATCCACTCTTCTGGGAAGGCTTTCCACTATATGTTGGAACATTGCTGAGGGAACTTGCTTCCATTCAGCCACAAGAGCATTAGTGAGGTCATGTTGGGTGATTAGGCCTGGCTCGCAGTCAGCGTTTCCAATTCATCCCAAAGGTGTTCAATGGGGTTGAGGTCAGGGATCTGTGCAGGCCAGTCAAGTTCTTCTACACTGATCTCGACAAACCATTTCTGTATGGACCTCGCTTTGTGCACGGGGGCATTGTCATGCTGAACGCATATATATTTTTAGAAAATATGTACAGTGGCTTGAGAAAGTATTCACCCCCCTTGGCATTTTTCCTATTTTGTTGCCTTACAACTTGGAATTAAAATAGATTTTTGGGGGGTTTGTATCATTTGATTTACACAACATGCCTACCACTTTGAAGATGCTAAAAATATTTTATTGTGAAACAAACAAGAAATCTTGATCTTGCATAACTATTCACCCCCCCAAAGTCAATACTTTGTAGAGCGACGTTTTGCAGCAATTTAAGCTGCAAGTCTCTTGGGGTATGTCTCTATAAGCTTGGTACATCTAGCCACTGGGATTTTTTTCCCATTCTTCAAGGCAAAACTACTCCAGCTCCTTCAAGTTGGATGGGTTCCGCTGGTGTACAGCAATCTTTAAGTCATACCACAGATTCTCAATTGGATTGAGGTCTGTGATTTGACTAGGCCATTCCAATACATTTAACTGTTTCCCCTTAAACCACTCGAGTGTTGCTTTAGCAGTATGCTTAGGGTCATTTTTTTATTTTTACATTTTTTTATTTTACCTTTATTTAACCAGGCAAGTCAGTTAAGAACATATTCTTATTTTCAATGACGGCCTGGGAACAGTGGGTTAACTGCCTGTTCAGGGGCAGAACGACAGATTTGTACCTTGTCAGCTCGGGGGTTTGAACTAGCAACCTTCCGGTTACTAGTCAAACGCTCTTACCACTAGGCTACCCTGCCGCCCCATTGTCCTGCTGGAAGGTGAACTTCCGTCCCAGTCTCAAATTTCTGGAAGACTGAAATAGGTATCCCTCAAGAATTTCCCTGTACTTAGCGCAATCCATCATTCCTTCAATTCTGACCAGTTTCCCAGTCCCTGCCGATGAAAAACATTGATGCTTCCACAACCATGCTTCACTGTGGGGATGGTATTCTCGGGATGATGAGAGGTGTTGGATTTGCGCCAGACATAGCATTTTCTTTGATGGCCAAAAAGCTCCATTTTAGTCTCATCTGACCAGAGTACCTTCTTCCATATGTTTGGGGAGTCTCCCATATGCCTTTTGGCGAACACCAAACATGTATCTTTATTTTTTTCTGGACACTCTTCCATAAAGTCCAGCTCTGTGGAGTGTCAGGCTTAAAGTGGTCCTATGGACAGATACTCCAATCTCCGCTATGGAGATTTGCAGCTCCTTCAGGGTTATCTTTGGTCTCTTTGTTGCCTCTCTGATTAATGCTCCCCTTGCCTGGTCTGTGAGTTTTGGTGGGCGGCCCTCTCTTGGCAGGTTTGTTGTGGTTCCGTATTCTTTCCATTTTTGAATAATGGATTTAATGGTGCTCATGGGATGTTCAAAGTTTCAGATATTTTTTTATAACCCAGTCCTGATCTGTACTTCTCCACGACTTTGTCCCTGACCTGTTTGGAGAGCTTCTTGGTCTTCATAGTGCCGCTTGCTTGGTGGTGCCCCTTGCTTAGTGGTGTTGCAGACTCTGGGGCCTTTCAGAACAGGTGTATATATAATGAGATCATGTGACAGATCATGTGACACTTAGATTGCACACAAGTGGACTTTATTTAACTAATTATGTGACTTTTGAAGGTAATTGGTTGCACCAGATGTTATTTAGGGGCTTCATAGTAAAGGGCGTGAATACAATTTTTTTTAAACAAGTTATTTTTTAAATTTCACTTTACCAATTTGGACTATTTTGTGTATGTCCATTACATGAAATCCAACTAAAATCCACTTCAATTACAGGTTGTAATGCAACAAAATAGGGAAAATGCCAAGGGGGTGAATACGTTTGCAAGGCAGTGTATATATATACATACACTACCGTTCAAAAGTTTGGGGTCACATAGAAATGTCCTTGTTTTTGAAGCTTCAGTAAACAGTACTCGCAAAACACCAATCTCAACATCAACAGCTTAGAGGCGACTCCGGGATGCTGGCCTTCTAGGCAGTTGCAAAGAAAAAGCCATATCTCAGACTGGCCAATAAAAAGAAAACATTAAGATGAGAAAAAAGGTCACAGACACTGGACAGAGAAACTCTGCCTAGAAGGCCAGCATCCCGGAGTCGCCTCTTCACTGTTGACATTGAGACTGGTGTTTTGCAGGCACTATTTAATGAAGCTGCCAGTTGAGGACTTGTGAGGCATCTGTTTCTCAAACTAGACACTCTAATGTACTTGTCCTCTTGCTCAGTCGTGCACCGGGGCCTCCCACTCCTCTTACTATTCTGGTTAGTGCCAGTTTGTGCTGTTCTGTGAAGGAAGTAGTGCGCTGTTCTGTGAAGAGAGTAGTACACAGCGTTTTACGAGATCTTCAGGTTCTAGGCAAAATGGCAGTTTTTTGGCAAAATCTCGCATGGAACAAGAGTAGACTGATTAGTTTCAGAAGAATGTTCATTCTTTCTGGCCATTTTGAGCCTGTAATCGAACCCACAAATGCTGATGCTCCAGATACTCTGGAGAAAGGCCAGTTTTATTGCTTCTTTAATCAGCACAACCGTTTTCAGCTGTGCTAACATAATTGCAAAATGGCTTTCTAATGATCAATTAGCCTTTTAAAATGATCAACTTTGATTAGCTAACACAACGTGCCATTAGAACACAGGAGTGATGGATGCTGATAATGGACCTCTGTACGCCTATGTAGATATTCCATAAAAAATCTGCCGTTTCCAGTTACAGTAGTCATTTACAACATTAACAATGTCTGCACTATGGGTATTCCAAATGGACAATGACCCCAAGCATACTTCCAAAGTTGTGGCAAAATGGCTTAAGGACAACAAAGTCAAGGTATTGGAGTGGCCATCACAAATCCCTGACCTCAATCCTATAGAAAATGTGTGGGCAGAACTGAAAAAGCGTGCGCGAGCAAGGTGGCCTACAAACCTGACTCAGTTACACCAGCTCTGTCAGGAGGAATGGGCCAAAATTCACCCAACTTATTGTAGAAGGCTACCCAAAACGTTTGACCCAAGTTAAACCATTTATTGACAATGCTACCAAATACTAACTGAGTGTATGTAAACTTCTGACCCACTGGGAATGTGATGAAAGAAATGAAAGCTGAAATAAATAATTCTCTCTACTGTTATTCTGACATTTCACATTCTTAAAATAAAGTGGTGATCCTGAATGACCTAAGACAGGGAATTTTTACTAGGATTAAATGTCAGAAATTGTGAAACTGAGTTTAAATGTATTTGGCTAAGGTGTATGTAAACTTCCGACTTCAACTGTACATATACATTCATACATACACGCATATACATACACACATAAATACATACATATACACATACCTATATAAATACATATATCTTTTTACAAATATATATTTTCCTTTATTGTCTTCCAACCATACCCCTCCTTCCCCGATTGGAGCAAACTAGTGAACAACAATGCTTAGGGCTGTTTTTCCAGCTCATACATACTACATACATTTTATGGACACAGTCTAGTGTACAATTGTTCTATTTTGTTTTTACTCATGTCCTCCCTCTACCCTCAAACTCTCCCATCTATTTCTGATGTCCATTAGGTTTGATTTCTATTTGCCATATCTTTCAAACTGTCCTCCTTTCAGAAAAGTTCCTAACTATGGATGTTTTACATTAGTTATCTTGTTATTAGTCCCATCCTTCAGCTCCATTCAACCCCTCCCATCTATCTCTTAACACTATCCATATTGGATTTCTATTTGCCATGTATTTTTCCAGTTTCACAAAAGTTCTGAACCTTTCTATGCTCATTGTTTCTACAGATAGTAAATTGATAAATAAACATTTTGCTAAAAGTATTATAATATTATTGATCGATTGACTATGAGATTCCAGATCACCCAGTAGTGCTATTGGCAGAGTTAGCTCCAGGTAAATATTGTAATTATTCAGCCATTCCTGGACCTTTGACCAAAAAAAGCTACATATGCACAGTACCAAAACAAATGATCTAAATGAAAAACCTTTCTCACTCAAAGTGTGAGAAAGTTACACAAATGCTAACCTCCACTCTTATTGTAATGGTGAGAGGTTAGCATGTCTTGGCGGTACGATATTTGTGTGTCTATGACGCTCTCATTCAACATTATTCACGATTCATTCAGGTTACAGCCTTGTTCTAAAATTGATCAAATTGTTTTTTTCCCTCATCCATCTACACACAATTCCCCATAATGACAAAGCAAAAACATGTTTTTCAAACTGTTGCTAATTTATTAAAAGCAAAAAACAGATGTCACATTTACATAAGTATTCAGACCCTTTACTCTGTACTTTGTTGAAGCGCCTTTGGCAGCAATTACAGCCTTGAGGCTTCTATGGTATGATGCTACAAGCATGGCACACCTGTATTTGGGAGTTTCTCCCATTCTTCTCTGCAGATCCTCTCAAGCTCTGTCAGGTTGGATGGGGAGCGTTGCTGCACAGCTATTTTCATGTCTCTCCAGAGATGTTCGAAGTCTGGGCTCAGGCTGGGTCACTCAAGGACATTCAGAGACTTGATCAGTAGCCACTCCTGTGTTGGCTTGGCTGTGTGCTTAGGGTCTTTGTCCTGTTGGAAGGTGAACCTTCTCCCCAGTCGGAGGTCCTGAGCACTCTGGATCAGATTTTCATCAAGGATCTCTCTGTACTTTGCTCCGTTCATCTTTGCCTCGATCCTGACTAGTCTCCCAGTCCCTGCCACTGAAAAACATGCCAACAGCATGATGCTGCCACCACCATGCTTCACTGTAAGGATGGTGCCAGGTCTCCTCCAGACATGACGCTTGAATCTTGTTTCTCATGGTCTGAGAGTCTTTAGGTGCCTTTTGGCGAACTCCAAGCGGGCTGTCATGTGCCTTTTACTGAGGAGTGGCTTCCATCTGGCCTGATTGGTGGAGGGCTGCAGAGATGGTTGTCCTTCTGGAAGGTTCTCCCATCTCCACAGAGGAACTCCAGAGCTCTGTCAGAGTGACCATCGGGTTCTTGGTCACCTCCCTGACCAAGGCCCTTCTCCCTCGACTGCTCAGTTTGGCCAGGCGGCCAGCTGTAGGAAGAGTCTTGGTGGTTCCAAAATGGAGGTCGCTATGTTCTAGGGGACCTTCAATGCTGCAGACATTTTTTGCTATCTTTCACCAGATCTGTGCCTCGACCCAATCCTGTCCTTGAGCTCTATGGGCTCTACTGTCAACTGTGGGACCTTATATAGACTGGTGTGTGCCTTTCCAAATCATGTCCAATCAATTAAATTTACCACAGGTGGACACCAATCAAGTTGTAGAAACATCTCAAGGATGATCAATAGAAACAGGATGCACCTGAGCTCAATTCCAAGTCTCATAGCAAAGGTTCTGAATACTTATGTAAATAAGGTATTTATGTTTTTTCTAAAAACCTGTTTTTGCTTCGTCATTATAGTGCATTGTGTGTAGATTGCTGAGTACATTTTTTTTTAGAATAAGGCTGTAACTTAACAAAATGTCAAAGGTCAAGGGGTCTGAATTCTTTCCGAATGCACTGTATTTTCTGTCATTTACGTTCCATTTCTGCGGTACAGTTGATAACCATTGCTATGAACACTTAGAAGCCAACCTTACTGAAGCATATATCACGCATTGGCTTATCCCTCTGTTCTGGCACAGATCTACTGTTCACATGGATCCTCTCAGAATCCCTCACCCTTGACCCATACATTATGCAACGTCATGTAATGCCATTTTCATCTGTGTTGGGACTTTTAGATAGCAAGCTACTTACCATCATGCCGGAGAAAGCACACTGTGTTGTGACTGGATGCCATAGTTCCCCGAAGAATGAATACATCCGACTGCAGTGGCAGCTTTTCATTTCAGGTGGACAGGCTGCACCAAAAAAAGTGCGATCATATCACGCAAAGTTGCTTCATCAATTGGCGAGAACATTTGATGGGTTTTGTCAGGAAGATCATCCTGAAGATGGATGCTGTACCATCAATAACAGTGGATCAGTGGACCTTGTAAGTGTCCGGGTTTGAGTCGTCTGAAACGGTGGCTGTGGTGTAAAGTTGTGAAAATGTACTTGGTCTGAGGATGACAGAGAATTAGTGTAGAGGGTTTATGACCCTAATATGATATACCATCTGACTCCGTTATCATGTGAATATTAGAGACCCATAATCGTATCCGGTGGATATCGCCAAGGTTGCAAGGCTTGAGTTACCACTCGGGATATATGATGCAAGTGTCTACGTTTTACCGTTCGGCAATTATTAAGAGGCTGAGGAACAAGGAGCTAATATCTTGCAATCGATGTCCTAGCATTAAATGAATGCGTTAACCTTAGCTCAGAGATGCATAGTTAGAGACCAAGCATATACGCAATATGTGTTGTAAATAACATTTACCATTAGACATTTCACCAAATTATAATTAAAGGAATATTTGAGGACTATGGTTCGTATCCATTTAAAAGTAATTTGATGTATTACAGTTAAGCAATAAGAATACAATTAATGGTAACAAATGGTACAATCTTCACAATAAAAATAATATAAAATATTGTCACTGCCTACTAGGAGTGGTGGGTTGGAGTCAGGCGCAGAGAGCAGGGTTCAGTAAATCGTCATTTATTCTCCGGCAAAAAACGGTCACGCCAACATACAGGGAGCATAAAACAGACCAGCCCAAACACAGGACCAAACAGTCCGGAGAATACCAACATGAAACCACAACCAACAGAGTAACAAAAAACAATCCCGCACAAAACAAGGGCGGGTCAAACTACTACATATAGGGAAGCTAATTAAACCAAAATACACACAGGTCAAACTAATGAGACAAAACCAACAGACAAACGAAAAAGCGGTAGCGGCTAGTAGGACGGTGACGACGACCGCCGAGCACCGCCCGAACAGGCAGGGGAGCCAACTTCGGCGGAAGTCGTGACAAATATCCTAAATCTTAACAGCATGGAAAATTCACCATTATGATATACAAACTTTCATCAGGAGATCGGTTTACCAATGACTCCATGATCAAAGTTTAAACCCAGCTTTTATTCTTCCAAGAGCGCCAAATCACAATATCTCCCATTGTCTAATTAACATCACGTTTCATGGCCCAAAACATTCAAACAAAAGGCATAAAACTTCACACGCATTCTCTAATCTAATCACCACACCTCAAACTGTTATCATGTTTCAGGTAAGACCCAGATGCAGACAACATCAAATTAACAACAGTTTATTAATCCAACCGGGGCAGGCAAAATACAGGTCAAGGGCAGGCAGGGGTCAGTAATGCAGATAGGTGGGGCAAAGGTGCAAGCAGGCTCAGGCTCAGGGTCAGCGCAGGCAGAAATTGTCAAAACCAGGAAAACTAGAAAACAGGAACAATCGAGAGCCAGGAACAGAGGGAAAACCGTTGGTAGGCTTGACGAAACAAAACGAACTGGCAACAGACAAACAGAGAACACAGGTATAAATACACAGGGGATAATGGGGAAGATGGGTGACACCTGGAGGGGGGTGGAGACAATCACAAAGACAGGTGAAACAGATCAGGGTGTGACAAATGTATTATAAGAGCACACCCCTGTGTTGCTCCTCTTTGAACTATCGCCGTCCGATGAACAGAATAAGACCATTTCTCTGTAACAATAAATCCATAACACGTACAGTACAATGAAACATATCAAAATCCATAACTCTTTATGAACCTTGAAACAATCCAAACATGACAATCTAATTCACACAGTAACAATCATTTTGTTGATTCAAGTTTCATTAGTCTTCTCAACTCTCCTGGTGACAGTGACCCCAGGACTTCCATGAGAAGGTCTCAACCTGGAGATTGCCACTGCGAAGGTGTGGCTCTCTCCTATGAGACACAAATATTAAAAAATATTTCAAATGTAACTAGGCAAGTCAGTTAAGAACAAAATCCGTCTTACAATGATGGCCTACCCTGGCCAAACCCGGGCGACGCTGGGCCAATTGTGCGCCGCCCTATAGGACTCCCAATCACGGCCAGGCCAGAGCCTGGAATCAAACCAGGGTCTGTAGTGACACCTCTAGCACTGAGATGCAGTGCCTTAGACCGCTGCGCCATCCATCCGGACAATGCCAAATTGAATCAACACGTCAGGCTGGTGTCAGCAAGTCACTAGACGCATCTTCAGACCTGGCCTTCATCATTGTGCTCTAGTTTTCCACTACAGTGGTTGCTTTGACTTATGAACGGTACATTCTGTAACACACCTGATAGTCACTATATGGTTTTTGTTCTACCAACCCATCAGCCCCCTACATTGAGTCTGAGAACTGACAGCACACAGCTCACACGGAGGAATGTTGTCCATAAAAGGAGCTGCGATGTGCATATTATTTGTAATTTACCCCTCAAATTAAACATATATTTTTTGCTGTTTCATTGTGTGGGTTGTTGTCTTACAGTTGATATAGCTTGTGTCATAGGGGCTAATCGTGATGATTAGGGAGGTGGGGGGGGTTATTATTTCACTCTCCATCTCCTTTTGTCTTTCCACTATCATCAAGCTGTAATGATGGACATTTTAGAACAAGTAACATCTACTCTGTCTGCACAGCTTCCCAGGCAACCCCCGCAGTAGGAGTGCTGTAATAGAAATATCAGCTTTCCCAAGGCAAAGAAGTAGGATAGGCTGTGAAGACAGACTCAAGTCATAGTTATTCATTTCAAATCAATTGAGCATTTCAGGAAATAACATTCCAAATACAAACACTGAAAAGTTTCATCAAAAAGTGTACAACCAAATATTGCATACTGCAAATTCAGTACTTCAAAAATACTATAAAACACATTGTAGAATCACTAGATCACTGCATAAATGAATTGAGAGCATCATAACTAAGAACAGAAAAAAAATGAAATAAAATTCACTATTCATTTAGCAAACATATCCCTTTTCATACACATGACATACATGCTCCTGGATCTCCTCACCCTTGATCCAGCGCTGTATGTGGGGAAGCTGTGTGAGCTGTTCATCCCAGGGCCCCTGTCTGCCCCAGTGTGAGAGGCCTGACAAGGAGGCGGCCATAGCTGGATTTGTCTCCCGCTTCAATCTTGGGGATGACTGAAGCCAAGTGGGTGACTGAAGCCTGCTTGAATGAAGCAGTACGTCCAACCACGCCAGCCCAGGACCTCCACATTCAAGCTTCTTCACCTGCGGGATCGTCTGAGACCAGACACCCAGAAGCTGATGGAAGTGAGGAGTATTTCTGTCTGTAAAGCCCTTTTGTAGTGAAAAACAAATTCTGATTGGTTGGGCCTGGCTCCCAGTGGGTGAGACTTGGGTGGGCCTGTGGCTGAGCCCCAGCCCAGTCATGTGAAATCCATAGATAAGGTCCTAATTCATTTATTTCAATTGACTTATTTCCTTATATGAACTGTCACTCAGTAAAATCTTTGAAATTGTTGCATGTTGCGTTTATATTTTTGTTCAGTATAGTTACAAAACAAAGGAAATGTAATTGTGTATTGCTGCAGTTTGTCTGATACCCAATAGTCTCTGATCAGCTCTGTTGACCATGAGAGCGTTTTGCTGAGAAAATGGGGTGAGGTATACTATTTAGGCTCGGAATGATATGTGGCCCATTGTTTACCTTGTTATCTGGCAACGACCACAAGGGTGTTTCAAAGAGCTGTCAGTCAAGGCAGGCTCATGACTGTAAGCTCCCCGCCAACTCAGCCTGTTCTTTCAGACTTCCTGATAGTTAGAGATTTGATAAAAGGCACCATTTCTTAAATTCAGACTATTTGAACAGTGTAAAAATATTTTGGGTGATGTTTTGGTCATTTAAATGCTATTTTTACTTGGGACGTTTAATAATTCATATGTTGGATTCACATCACAATCAACCAAAAATCTAAGTTCACACATGTAATAATAATATTATTATTACACACACATAATGAATACGTTTCTAACAAAATGTCCAAATCAACAATCAAAATGACTGAAAAAGTGTCATTACCTCGACAAACCTGTACACCCACACACTGACTCGGTACCCGTACCCACTGTATATAGCCTCGTTATTGTTATTTTCTTGTGTTACTTTATTTTTATTTTTATTTAGTACATTTTTTCTTAACTCTTCTTGAACTGCACTGTTGGTTAAGGGCGTGTAAGTAAGCACTTCACGGTAAGGTCAACACTTGTTG
The DNA here is from genome assembly GCF_034236695.1 of Oncorhynchus nerka. NCBI lineage: Eukaryota > Metazoa > Chordata > Actinopteri > Salmoniformes > Salmonidae > Oncorhynchus > Oncorhynchus nerka. Next base: position 36,179,791 of record NC_088405.1, read on the forward strand.
TATTTGTATGTGACAAATAAAGTTTGCTTCATAAATCAAATGCATTTAAAATTTTATTTGTCACATGAGCCAAATACAACATGTGAAATGCTTACTTCCAAGCCCTTAACCAATAATGCTTTAATAAGTTTACAGTGAAATGCTTACTTCCAAGCCCTTAACCAATAATGATTTACGAAGTTTTAATAAAACAAAAAAATAGAAGTAAAACATTTGAAAATAAAAGTAACAAATAATTAAACAGCAGCAATAAAAGGTGGTACCAGTACAGAGTCAATGTGGAGGCTATATACAGGGGGTACCGGTACAGAGTCAATGTGGAGGTTATATACAGGGGGTACCGGTACAGAGTCAATGGGGAGGCTATATACAGGGGGTACCTGGTACAGAGTCAATGTGGAGGCTATATACAGGGGGTACCTGTACAGAGTCAATGTGGAGGCTATATACAGGGGGTACCTGTACAGAGTCAATGGGAGGCTATATACAGGGGGTACCTGTACAGAGTCAATGTGGAGGCTATATACAGGGGGTACCTGTACAGAGTCAATGTGGAGGCTATATACAGGGGGTACCTGTACAGAGTCAATGTGGAGGCTATATACAGGGGGTACCTGTACAGAGTCAATGTGGAGGCTATATACAGGGGGTACCTGTACAGAGTCAATGTGGAGGCTATATACAGGGGGTACCTGTACAGAGTCAATGTGGAGGCTATATACAGGGGTACCTGTACAGAGTCAATGTGGAGGCTATATACAGGGGGTACCTGTACAGAGTCAATGGGGAGGCTATATACAGGGGGTACCTGTACAGAGTCAATGGGGAGGCTATATACAGGGGGTACCTGTACAGAGTCAATGTGGAGGCTATATACAGGGGGTACCGGTACAGAGTCAATGGGGAGGCTATATACAGGGGTACCTGTACAGAGTCAATGGGGAGGCTATATACAGGGGGTACCGGTACAGAGTCAATGTGGAGGCTATATACAGGGGGTACCGGTACAGAGTCAATGGGGAGGCTATATACAGGGGGTACCTGTACAGAGTCAATGGGGAGGCTATATACAGGGGGTACCTGTACAGAGTCAATGTGGAGGCTATATACAGGGGGTACCTGTACAGAGTCAATGTGGAGGCTATATACAGGGGGTACCGGTACAGAGTCAATGGGGAGGCTATATACAGGGGTACCTGTACAGAGTCAATGGGGAGGCTATATACAGGGGTACCTGTACAGAGTCAATGTGGAGGCTATATACAGGGGGTACCTGTACAGAGTCAATGGGGAGGCTATATACAGGGGGTACCTGTACAGAGTCAATGGGGAGGCTATATACAGGGGGTACCTGTACAGAGTCAATGTGGAGGCTATATACAGGGGGTACCGGTACAGAGTCAATGGGGAGGCTATATACAGGGGGTACCGGTACAGAGTCAATGTGGAGGCTATATACAGGGGGTACCGGTACAGAGTCAATGTGGAGGCTATATACAGGGTGTACCTGTACAGAGTCAATGTGGAGGCTATATACAGGGGTACCGGTACAGAGTCAATGTGGAGGCTATATACAGGGGGTACCAGTACAGAGTCAATGTGGAGGCTATATACAGGGGTACCAGTACAGAGTCAATGTGGAGGCTATATACAGGGGGTACCGGTACAGAGTCAATGTGGAGGCTATATACAGGGGGTACCTGTACAGAGTCAATGTGGAGGCTATATACAGGGGTACCAGTACAGAGTCAATGTGGAGGCTATATACAGGGGGTACCGGTACAGAGTCAATGTGGAGGCTATATACAGGGGTACCAGTGCAGAGTCAATGTGGAGGCTATATACAGGGGTACCAGTACAGAGTCAATGTGGAGGCTATATACAGGGGGTACCTGTACAGAGTCAATGTGGAGACTATATACAGGGGGTACCGGTACAGAGTCAATGTGGAGACTATATACAGGGGTACCGGTACAGAGTCAATGTGGAGGCTATATACAGGGGTACCGGTACAGAGTCAATGGGAGGCTATATACAGGGGTACCGGTACAGAGTCAATGTGGAGACTATATACAGGGGGTACCTGTACAGAGTCAATGTGGAGGCTATATACAGGGGGTACCGGTACAGAGTCAATGTGGAGGCTATATACAGGGGGTACCGGTACAGAGTCAATGGGGAGGCTATATACAGGGGGTACCGGTACAGAGTCAATGTGGAGGCTATATACAGGGGGTACCGGTACAGAGTCAATGTGGAGGCTATATACAGGGGGTACCTGTACAGAGTCAATGTGGAGGCTATATACAGGGGGTACCTGTACAGAGTCAATGTGGAGGCTATATACAGGGGTACCAGTACAGAGTCAATGTGGAGGCTATATACAGGGGGTACCAGTACAGAGTCAATGTGGAGACTATATACAGGGGGTACCTGTACAGAGTCAATGTGGAGGCTATATACAGGGGGTACCTGTACAGAGTCAATGTGGAGGCTATATACAGGGGGTACCAGTACAGAGTCAATGTGGAGGCTATATACAGGGGGTACCAGTACAGAGTCAATGTGGAGACTATATACAGGGGGTACCGGTACAGAGTCAATGTGGAGGCTATATACAGGGGTACCTGTACAGAGTCAATGTGGAGGCTATATACAGGGGGTACCAGTACAGAGTCAATGTGGAGGCTATATACAGGGGGTACCGGTACAGAGTCAATGTGGAGGCTATATACAGGGGGTACCAGTGCAGAGTCAATGTGGAGGCTATATACAGGGGGTACCAGTACAGAGTCAATGTGGAGGCTATATACAGGGGGTACCTGTACAGAGTCAATGTGGAGACTATATACAGGGGGTACCGGTACAGAGTCAATGTGGAGACTATATACAGGGGGTACCGGTACAGAGTCAATGTGGAGGCTATATACAGGGGTACCGGTACAGAGTCAATGGGAGGCTATATACAGGGGGTACCGGTACAGAGTCAATGTGGAGACTATATACAGGGGGTACCGGTACAGAGTCAATGTGGAGGCTATATACAGGGGGTACCGGTACAGAGTCAATGTGGAGGCTATATACAGGGGGTACCTGTACAGAGTCAATGGGAGGCTATATACAGGGGGTACCGGTACAGAGTCAATATGGAGGCTATATACAGGGGGTACCGGTACAGAGTCAATGTGGAGGCTATATACAGGGGGTACCTGTACAGAGTCAATGGGAGGCTATATACAGGGGGTACCTGTACAGAGTCAATGTGGAGGCTATATACAGGGGGTACCGGTACAGAGTCAATGTGGAGGCTATATACAGGGGGTACCTGTACAGAGTCAATGGGAGGCTATATACAGGGGTACCGGTACAGAGTCAATATGGAGGCTATATACAGGGGGTACCGGTACAGAGTCAATGTGGAGGCTATATACAGGGGGTACCGGTACAGAGTCAATGTGGAGGTTATATACAGGGGGTACCTGTACAGAGTCAATGTGGAGGCTATATACAGGGGTACCAGTACAGAGTCAATGTGGAGGCTATATACAGGGGGTACCGGCACAGAGTCAATGTGGAGGCTATATACAGGGGGTACCTGTACAGAGTCAATGTGGAGGCTATATACAGGGGGTACCGGTACAGAGTCAATGTGGAGGCTATATACAGGGGGTACCTGTACAGAGTCAATGTGGAGGCTATATACAGGGGGTACCGGTACAGAGTCAATGTGGAGGCTATATACAGGGGGTACCGGTACAGAGTCAATGGGGAGGCTATATACAGGGGGTACCGGTACAGAGTCAATGTGGAGGCTATATACAGGGTGTACCTGTACAGAGTCAATGTGGAGGCTATATACAGGGGGTACCGGTACAGAGTCAATGTGGAGGCTATATACAGGGGGTACCGGTACAGAGTCAATGTGGAGGTTATATACAGGGGGTACCTGTACAGAGTCAATGTGGAGGCTATATACAGGGGGTACCAGTGCAGAGTCAATGTGGAGGCTATATACAGGGGGTACCGGCACAGAGTCAATGTGGAGGCTATATACAGGGGGTACCTGTACAGAGTCAATGTGGAGGCTATATACAGGGGGTACCGGTACAGAGTCAATGTGGAGGCTATATACAGGGGGTACCTGTACAGAGTCAATGTGGAGGCTATATACAGGGGGGTACCGGTACAGAGTCAATGTGGAGGCTATATACAGGGGGTACCAGTACAGAGTCAATGGGGAGGCTATATACAGGGGGTACCAGTACAGAGTCAATGGGAGGCTATATACAGGGGGTACCAGTACAGAGTCAATGTGGAGGCTATATACAGGGGTGCCAGTACAGAGTCAATGTGGAGGCTATATACAGGGGGTACCAGTACAGAGTCAATGTGGAGGCTATATACAGGGGGTACCTGTACAGAGTCAATGTGGAGGCTATATACAGGGGGTACCGGTACAGAGTCAATGTGGAGGCTATATACAGGGGGTACCGGTACAGAGTCAATGTGGAGGCTATATACAGGGGGTACCGGTACAGAGTCAATGTGGAGGCTATATACAGGGGTACCGGTACAGAGTCAATGTGGAGACTATATACAGGGGGTACCGGTACAGAGTCAATGTGGAGGCTATATACAGGGGGTACCGGTACAGAGTCAATGTGGAGGCTATATACAGGGGTACCGGTACAGAGTCAATGTGGAGGCTATATACAGGGGTACCGGTACAGAGTCAATATGGAGGCTATATACAGGGGTACCGGTACAGAGTCAATGTGGAGGCTATATACAGGGGGTACCTGTACAGAGTCAATGGGAGGCTATATACAGGGGGTACCTGTACAGAGTCAATGTGGAGGCTATATACAGGGGGTACCGGCACAGAGTCAATGTGGAGGCTATATACAGGGGGTACCGGTACAGAGTCAATGTGGAGGCTATATACAGGGGGTACCGGTACAGAGTCAATGTGGAGGCTATATACAGGGGGTACCGGTACAGAGTCAATGTGGAGGCTATATACAGGGGGTACCGGTACAGAGTCAATGTGGAGGTTATATACAGGGGGTACCTGTACAGAGTCAATGTGGAGGCTATATACAGGGGGTACCAGTGCAGAGTCAATGTGGAGGCTATATACAGGGGGTACCGGCACAGAGTCAATGTGGAGGCTATATACAGGGGGTACCTGTACAGAGTCAATGTGGAGGCTATATACAGGGGGTACCGGTACAGAGTCAATGTGGAGGCTATATACAGGGGGTACCTGTACAGAGTCAATGTGGAGGCTATATACAGGGGGTACCGGTACAGAGTCAATGTGGAGGCTATATACAGGGGGTACCGGTACAGAGTCAATGTGGAGGCTATATACAGGGGTACCGGTACAGAGTCAATGTGGAGGCTATATACAGGGGGTACCTGTACAGAGTCAATGTGGAGGCTATATACAGGGGGTACCGGTACAGAGTCAATGTGGAGGCTATATACAGGGGTACCGGTACAGAGTCAATGTGGAGGTTATATACAGGGGGTACCTGTACAGAGTCAATGTGGAGGCTATATACAGGGGTACCAGTACAGAGTCAATGTGGAGGCTATATACAGGGGTACCGGCACAGAGTCAATGTGGAGGCTATATACAGGGGGTACCTGTACAGAGTCAATGTGGAGGCTATATACAGGGGGTACCGGTACAGAGTCAATGTGGAGGCTATATACAGGGGGTACCGGTACAGAGTCAATGGGAGGCTATATACAGGGGGTACCGGTACAGAGTCAATGTGGAGGCTATATACAGGGGGTACCTGTACAGAGTCAATGTGGAGGCTATATACAGGGGGTACCTGTACAGAGTCAATGTGGAGGCTATATACAGGGGGTACCAGCACAGAGTCAATGTGGAGGCTATATACAGGGGGTACCGGTACAGAGTCAATGTGGAGGCTATATACAGGGGTACCGGTACAGAGTCAATGTGGAGGCTATATACAGGGGGTACCGGTACAGAGTCAATGTGGAGGCTATATACAGGGGTACCGGTACAGAGTCAATGTGGAGGCTATATACAGGGGGTACCTGTACAGAGTCAATGTGGAGGCTATATACAGGGGGTACCGGTACAGAGTCAATGTGGAGGCTATATACAGGGGTTACCAGTACAGAGTCAATGTGGAGGCTATATACAGGGGGTACCGGTACAGAGTCAATGTGGAGGCTATATACAGGGGGTACCTGTACAGAGTCAATGTGGAGGCTATATACAGGGGGTACCTGTACAGAGTCAATGTGGAGGCTATATACAGGGGGTACCGGTACAGAGTCAATGTGGAGGCTATATACAGGGGGTACCGGTACAGAGTCAATGTGGAGGCTATATACAGGGGGTACCGGTACAGAGTCAATGTGGAGGCTATATACAGGGGGTACCTGTACAGAGTCAATGTGGAGGCTATATACAGGGGGTACCGGTACAGAGTCAATGTGGAGGTTATATACAGGGGGTACCTGTACAGAGTCAATGTGGAGGCTATATACAGGGGTACCTGTACAGAGTCAATGTGGAGGCTATAGACAGGGGTACCAGTACAGAGTCAATGGGGAGGCTATATACAGGGGGTACCAGTACAGAGTCAATGTGGAGGCTATATACAGGGGGTACCGGTACAGAGTCAATGTGGAGGCTATATACAGGGGGGTACCAGTACAGAGTCAATGTGGAGGCTATATACAGAGTCATGTGGAGGTACCAGTACAGAGTCAATGTGGAGGCTATATACAGGGGGTACCAGTACAGAGTCAATGTGGAGGCTATATACAGGGGTACCAGTACAGAGTCAATGTGGAGGCTATATACAGGGGTACCAGTACAGAGTCAATGTGGAGGCTATATACAGGGGTACCAGTACAGAGTCAATGGGAGGCTATATACAGGGGTACCGGTACAGAGTCAATGTGGAGGCTATATACAGGGGTACCAGTACAGAGTCAATGTGGAGGCTATATACAGGGGTACCAGTACAGAGTCAATGTGGAGGCTATATACAGGGGTACCTGTACAGAGTCAATGTGGAGGCTATATACAGGGGGTACCTGTACAGAGTCAATGTGGAGGCTATATACAGGGGGTACCTGTACAGAGTCAATGTGGAGGCTATATACAGGGGGTACCAGTACAGAGTCAATGGGGAGGCTATATACAGGGGGTACCTGTACAGAGTCAATGGGGAGGCTATATACAGGGGGTACCAGTACAGAGTCAATGTGGAGGCTATATACAGGGGGTACCTGTACAGAGTCAATGTGGAGGCTATATACAGGGGGTACCTGTACAGAGTCAATGTGGAGGCTATATACAGGGGGTACCTGTACAGAGTCAATGTGGAGGCTATATACAGGGGGTACCAGTACAGAGTCAATGTGGAGGCTATATACAGGGGGTACCAGTACAGAGTCAATGTGGAGGCTATATACAGGGGGTACCAGTGCAGAGTCAATGGGGAGGCTATATACAGGGGTACCAGTACAGAGTCAATGTGGAGGCTATATACAGGGGGTACCTGTACAGAGTCAATGTGGAGGCTATATACAGGGGGTACCTGTACAGAGTCAATGTGGAGGCTATATACAGGGGGTACCTGTACAGAGTCAATGTGGAGGCTATATACAGGGGGTACCAGTACAGAGTCAATGTGGAGGCTATATACAGGGGGTACCAGTACAGAGTCAATGTGGAGGCTATATACAGGGGTACCAGTACAGAGTCAATGTGGAGGCTATATACAGGGGGTACCAGTACAGAGTCAATGTGGAGGCTATATACAGGGGGTACCAGTACAGAGTCAATGGGGAGGCTATATACAGGGGTACCAGTACAGAGTCAATGTGGAGGCTATATACAGGGGGTACCAGTACAGAGTCAATGTGGAGGCTATATACAGGGGGTACCAGTACAGAGTCAATGTGGAGGCTATATACAGGGGGTACCAGTACAGAGTCAATGGGGAGGCTATATACAGGGGGTACCAGTACAGAGTCAATGTGGAGGCTATATACAGGGGTACCAGTACAGAGTCAATGTGGAGGCTATATACAGGGGGTACCTGTACAGAGTCAATGTGGAGGCTATATACAGGGGGTACCGGTACAGAGTCAATGTGGAGGCTATATACAGGGGGTACCGGTACAGAGTCAATGTGGAGGCTATATACAGGGGGTACCTGTACAGAGTCAATGTGGAGGCTATATACAGGGGGTACCTGTACAGAGTCAATGTGGAGGCTATATACAGGGGGTACCGGTACAGAGTCAATGTGGAGGCTATATACAGGGGTACCAGTACAGAGTCAATGTGGAGGCTATATACAGGGGTACCGGTACAGAGTCAATGTGGAGGCTATATACAGGGGGTACCTGTACAGAGTCAATGTGGAGGCTATATACAGGGGTACCTGTACAGAGTCAATGTGGAGGCTATATACAGGGGGTACCGGTACAGAGTCAATGTGGAGGCTATATACAGGGGTACCGGTACAGAGTCAATGTGGAGGCTATATACAGGGGGTACCGGTACAGAGTCAATGTGGAGGCTATATACAGGGGGTACCGGTACAGAGTCAATGTGGAGGCTATATACAGGGGGTACCGGTACAGAGTCAATGTGGAGGCTATATACAGGGGTACCGGTACAGAGTCAATGTGGAGGCTATATACAGGGGGTACCGGTACAAAGTCAATGTGGGATCTATATACAGGGGTACCGGTACAGGGTCAATGTGGAGGCTATATACAGGGGTACCGGTACAGGGTCAATGTGGAGGCTATATACAGGGGTACCTGTACAGAGTCAATGTGGAGGCTATATACAGGGGGTACCTGTACAGAGTCAATGTGGAGGCTATATACAGGGGTACCGGTACAGAGTCAATGTGGAGGCTATATACAGGGGGTACCAGTACAGAGTCAATGTGGAGGCTATATACAGGGGGTACCAGTACAGAGTCAATGGGGAGGCTATATACAGGGGGTACCAGTACAGAGTCAATGGGGAGGCTATATACAGGGGGTACCAGTACAGAGTCAATGTGGAGGCTATATACAGGGGGTACCAGTACAGAGTCAATGTGGAGGCTATATACAGGGGGTACCAGTACAGAGTCAATGTGGAGGCTATATACAGGGGGTACCTGTACAGAGTCAATGTGGAGGCTATATACAGGGGGTACCTGTACAGAGTCAATGTGGAGGCTATATACAGGGGGTACCTGTACAGAGTCAATGTGGAGGCTATATACAGGGGTACCAGTACAGAGTCAATGGGGAGGCTATATACAGGGGGTACCTGTACAGAGTCAATGGGAGGCTATATACAGGGGGTACCAGTACAGAGTCAATGTGGAGGCTATATACAGGGGGTACCTGTACAGAGTCAATGTGGAGGCTATATACAGGGGTACCTGTACAGAGTCAATGTGGAGGCTATATACAGGGGGTACCTGTACAGAGTCAATGTGGAGGCTATATACAGGGGGTACCAGTACAGAGTCAATGTGGAGGCTATATACAGGGGTACCAGTACAGAGTCAATGTGGAGGCTATATACAGGGGTACCAGTGCAGAGTCAATGGGGAGGCTATATACAGGGGTACCAGTACAGAGTCAATGTGGAGGCTATATACAGGGGGTACCTGTACAGAGTCAATGTGGAGGCTATATACAGGGGGTACCTGTACAGAGTCAATGTGGAGGCTATATACAGGGGTACCTGTACAGAGTCAATGTGGAGGCTATATACAGGGGGTACCAGTACAGAGTCAATGTGGAGGCTATATACAGGGGGTACCAGTACAGAGTCAATGTGGAGGCTATATACAGGGGTACCAGTACAGAGTCAATGGGAGGCTATATACAGGGGTACCAGTACAGAGTCAATGTGGAGGCTATATACAGGGGGTACCAGTACAGAGTCAATGGGAGGCTATATACAGGGGTACCAGTACAGAGTCAATGTGGAGGCTATATACAGGGGGTACCAGTACAGAGTCAATGTGGAGGCTATATACAGGGGGTACCAGTACAGAGTCAATGTGGAGGCTATATACAGGGGGTACCAGTACAGAGTCAATGGGGAGGCTATATACAGGGGGTACCAGTACAGAGTCAATGTGGAGGCTATATACAGGGGGTACCAGTACAGAGTCAATGTGGAGGCTATATACAGGGGGTACCGGTACAGAGTCAATGTGGAGGCTATATACAGGGGGTACCGGTACAGAGTCAATGTGGAGGCTATATACAGGGGGTACCGGTACAGAGTCAATGTGGAGGCTATATACAGGGGGTACCTGTACAGAGTCAATGTGGAGGCTATATACAGGGGTACCTGTACAGAGTCAATGTGGAGGCTATATACAGGGGGTACCGGTACAGAGTCAATGTGGAGGCTATATACAGGGGGTACCAGTACAGAGTCAATGTGGAGGCTATATACAGGGGGTACCGGTACAGAGTCAATGTGGAGGCTATATACAGGGGGTACCTGTACAGAGTCAATGTGGAGGCTATATACAGGGGGTACCTGTACAGAGTCAATGTGGAGGCTATATACAGGGGTACCGGTACAGAGTCAATGTGGAGGCTATATACAGGGGTACCGGTACAGAGTCAATGTGGAGGCTATATACAGGGGGTACCGGTACAGAGTCAATGTGGAGGCTATATACAGGGGTACCTGTACAGAGTCAATGTGGAGGCTATATACAGGGGGTACCTGTACAGAGTCAATGTGGAGGCTATATACAGGGGGTACCTGTACAGAGTCAATGTGGAGGCTATATACAGGGGGTACCTGTACAGAGTCAATGTGGAGGCTATATACAGGGGTACCAGTACAGAGTCAATGTGGAGGCTATATACAGGGGTACCAGTACAGAGTCAATGGGGAGGCTATATACAGGGGGTACCAGTACAGAGTCAATGTGGAGGCTATATACAGGGGGTACCAGTACAGAGTCAATGTGGAGGCTATATACAGGGGGTACCAGTACAGAGTCAATGGGGAGGCTATATACAGGGGGTACCAGTACAGAGTCAATAGGGAGGCTATATACAGGGGGTACCAGTACAGAGTCAATGTGGAGGCTATATACAGGGGGTACCAGTACAGAGTCAATGTGGAGGCTATATACAGGGGTACCAGTACAGAGTCAATGGGGAGGCTATATACAGGGGGTACCAGTACAGAGTCAATGTGGAGGCTATATACAGGGGTACCAGTACAGAGTCAATGTGGAGGCTATATACAGGGGGTACCAGTACAGAGTCAATGTGGAGGCTATATACAGGGGGTACCAGTACAGAGTCAATGTGGAGGCTATATACAGGGGGTACCTGTACAGAGTCAATGTGGAGGCTATATACAGGGGTACCTGTACAGAGTCAATGTGGAGGCTATATACAGGGGGTACCAGTACAGAGTCAATGTGGAGGCTATATACAGGGGGTACCTGTACAGAGTCAATGGGGAGGCTATATACAGGGGGTACCAGTACAGAGTCAATGTGGAGGCTATATACAGGGGGTACCTGTACAGAGTCAATGTGGAGGCTATATACAGGGGGTACCTGTACAGAGTCAATGTGGAGGCTATATACAGGGGGTACCTGTACAGAGTCAATGTGGAGGCTATATACAGGGGGTACCAGTACAGAGTCAATGTGGAGGCTATATACAGGGGGTACCAGTACAGAGTCAATGTGGAGGCTATATACAGGGGTACCAGTACAGAGTCAATGGGAGGCTATATACAGGGGGTACCAGTACAGAGTCAATGTGGAGGCTATATACAGGGGGTACCTGTACAGAGTCAATGTGGAGGCTATATACAGGGGGTACCTGTACAGAGTCAATGTGGAGGCTATATACAGGGGGTACCAGTACAGAGTCAATGTGGAGGCTATATACAGGGGGTACCAGTACAGAGTCAATGTGGAGGCTATATACAGGGGGTACCAGTACAGAGTCAATGGGAGGCTATATACAGGGGTACCAGTACAGAGTCAATGTGGAGGCTATATACAGGGGGTACCAGTACAGAGTCAATGTGGAGGCTATATACAGGGGTACCAGTACAGAGTCAATGTGGAGGCTATATACAGGGGGTACCAGTACAGAGTCAATGTGGAGGCTATATACAGGGGTACCAGTACAGAGTCAATGTGGAGGCTATATACAGGGGGTACCAGTACAGAGTCAATGTGGAGGCTATATACAGGGGGTACCAGTACAGAGTCAATGGGGAGGCTATATACAGGGGTACCTGTACAGAGTCAATGTGGAGGCTATATACAGGGGTACCAGTACAGAGTCAATGTGGAGGCTATATACAGGGGGTACCGGTACAGAGTCAATGTGGAGGCTATATACAGGGGGTAGTCTGGAGGTACAGAGTCAATGTGGAGGCTATATACAGGGGGTACCTGTACAGAGTCAATGTGGAGGCTATATACAGGGGGTACCAGTACAGAGTCAATGTGGAGGCTATATACAGGGGGTGGACCAGGGTACAGAGTCAATGGGGAGGCTATATACAGGGGGTACCAGTACAGAGTCAATGTGGAGGCTATATACAGGGGGTACCAGTACAGAGTCAATGTGGAGGCTATATACAGGGGGTACCAGTACAGAGTCAATGTGGAGGCTATATACAGGGGGTACCGGTACAGAGTCAATGTGGAGGCTATATACAGGGGGTACCTGTACAGAGTCAATGTGGAGGCTATATACAGGGGGTACCAGTACAGAGTCAATGTGGAGGCTATATACAGGGGGTACCAGTACAGAGTCAATGTGGAGGCTATATACAGGGGGTACCAGTACAGAGTCAATGTGGAGGCTATATACAGGGGGTACCAGTACAGAGTCAATGTGGAGGCTATATACAGGGGGTACCAGTACAGAGTCAATGGGGAGGCTATATACAGGGGGTACCAGTACAGAGTCAATGTGGAGGCTATATACAGGGGGTACCAGTACAGAGTCAATGTGGAGGCTATATACAGGGGGTACCAGTACAGAGTCAATGTGGAGGCTATATACAGGGGGTACCAGTACAGAGTCAATGGGGAGGCTATATACAGGGGGTACCAGTACAGAGTCAATGTGGAGGCTATATACAGGGGGTACCAGTACAGAGTCAATGTGGAGGCTATATACAGGGGTACCAGTACAGAGTCAATGTGGAGGCTATATACAGGGGGTACCAGTACAGAGTCAATGTGGAGGCTATATACAGGGGGTACCTGTACAGAGTCAATGTGGAGGCTATATACAGGGGGTACCTGTACAGAGTCAATGTGGAGGCTATATACAGGGGGTACCTGTACAGAGTCAATGTGGAGGCTATATACAGGGGGTACCAGTACAGAGTCAATGGGGAGGCTATATACAGGGGGTACCAGTACAGAGTCAATGGGGAGGCTATATACAGGGGGTACCAGTACAGAGTCAATGTGGAGGCTATATACAGGGGTACCTGTACAGAGTCAATGTGGAGGCTATATACAGGGGGTACCTGTACAGAGTCAATGTGGAGGCTATATACAGGGGGTACCTGTACAGAGTCAATGTGGAGGCTATATACAGGGGGTACCAGTACAGAGTCAATGTGGAGGCTATATACAGGGGTACCAGTACAGAGTCAATGTGGAGGCTATATACAGGGGGTACCAGTACAGAGTCAATGGGAGGCTATATACAGGGGGTACCAGTACAGAGTCAATGTGGAGGCTATATACAGGGGGTACCAGTACAGAGTCAATGTGGAGGCTATATACAGGGGGTACCAGTACAGAGTCAATGTGGAGGCTATATACAGGGGGTACCAGTACAGAGTCAATGTGGAGGCTATATACAGGGGGTACCAGTACAGAGTCAATGTGGAGGCTATATACAGGGGGTACCAGTACAGAGTCAATGTGGAGGCTATATACAGGGGTACCAGTACAGAGTCAATGTGGAGGCTATATACAGGGGGTACCAGTACAGAGTCAATGTGGAGGCTATATACAGGGGGTACCTGTACAGAGTCAATGTGGAGGCTATATACAGGGGGTACCTGTACAGAGTCAATGTGGAGGCTATATACAGGGGGTACCTGTACAGAGTCAATGGGGAGGCTATATACAGGGGGTACCAGTACAGAGTCAATGTGGAGGCTATATACAGGGGGTACCAGTACAGAGTCAATGGGGAGAGTCTATATACAGGGGGTACCTGTACAGAGTCAATGTGGAGGCTATATACAGGGGGTACCAGTACAGAGTCAATGTGGAGGCTATATACAGGGGGTACCAGTACAGAGTCAATGTGGAGGCTATATACAGGGGGTACCAGTACAGAGTCAATGGGGAGGCTATATACAGGGGGTACCAGTACAGAGTCAATGTGGAGGCTATATACAGGGGTACCAGTACAGAGTCAATGTGGAGGCTATATACAGGGGGAGTACAGAGTCAATGTGGAGGCTATATACAGGGGGTACCAGTACAGAGTCAATGTGGAGGCTATATACAGGGGGTACCAGTACAGAGTCAATGTGGAGGCTATATACAGGGGGTACCTGTACAGAGTCAATGTGGAGGCTATATACAGGGGGTACCAGTACAGAGTCAATGTGGAGGCTATATACAGGGAGTACCGGTACAGAGTCAATGTGGAGGCTATATACAGGGGGTACCTGTACAGAGTCAATGTGGAGGCTATATACAGGGGTACCTGTACAGAGTCAATGTGGAGGCTATATACAGGGGGTACCGGTACAGAGTCAATGTGGAGGCTATATACAGGGGGTACCTGTACAGAGTCAATGTGGAGGCTATATACAGGGGGTACCTGTACAGAGTCAATGTGGAGGCTATATACAGGGGGTACCAGTACAGAGTCAATGTGGAGGCTATATACAGGGGGTACCAGTACAGAGTCAATGTGGAGGCTATATACAGGGGGTACCTGTACAGAGTCAATGTGGAGGCTATATACAGGGGTACCTGTACAGAGTCAATGTGGAGGCTATATACAGGGGGTACCGGTACAGAGTCAATGTGGAGGCTATATACAGGGGGTACCTGTACAGAGTCAATGTGGAGGCTATATACAGGGGGTACCAGTACAGAGTCAATGTGGAGGCTATATACAGGGGGTACCAGTACAGAGTCAATGTGGAGGCTATATACAGGGGGTACCTGTACAGAGTCAATGTGGAGGCTATATACAGGGGGTACCAGTACAGAGTCAATGTGGAGGTTATATACAGGGGGTACCTGTACAGAGTCAATGTGGAGGCTATATACAGGGGGTACCTGTACAGAGTCAATGTGGAGGCTATATACAGGGGGTACCAGTACAGAGTCAATGTGGAGGCTATATACAGGGGGTACCAGTACAGAGTCAATGTGGAGGCTATATACAGGGGGTACCTGTACAGAGTCAATGTGGAGGCTATATACAGGGGGTACCAGTACAGAGTCAATGTGGAGGCTATATACAGGGGGTACCTGTACAGAGTCAATGTGGAGGCAAATACAGGGGGTACCTGTACAGAGTCAATGTGGAGGCTATATACAGGGGGTACCGGCACAGAGTCAATGTGGAGGATATATACAGGGGGTACCTGTACAGAGTCAATGTGGAGGCTATATACAGGGGGTACCAGTACAGAGTCAATGTGGAGGCTATATACAGGGGGTACCGGTACAGAGTCAATGTGGAGGCTATATACAGGGGGTACCTGTACAGAGTCAATGTGGAGGCTATATACAGGGGGTACCAGTACAGAGTCAATGTGGAGGCTATATACAGGGGGTACCTGTACAGAGTCAATGTGGAGGCTATATACAGGGGGTACCAGTACAGAGTCAATGTGGAGGTTATATACAGGGGGTACCTGTACAGAGTCAATGTGGAGGCTATATACAGGGGGTACCTGTACAGAGTCAATGTGGAGGCTATATACAGGGGGTACCAGTACAGAGTCAATGTGGAGGCTATATACAGGGGGTACCAGTACAGAGTCAATGTGGAGGCTATATACAGGGGGTACCGGTACAGAGTCAATGTGGAGGCTATATACAGGGGGTACCGATACAGAGCCAATGTGGAGGCTATATACAGGGGGTACCGATACAGAGCCAATGTGGAGGCTATATACAGGGGGTACCAGTACAGAGTCAATGTGGAGGCTATATACAGGGGGTACCGGTACAGAGTCAGTGTGGAGGCTATATACAGGGGGTACCAGTACAGAGTTAATGTGGAGGCTATATACAGGGGTACCGATACAGAGCCAATGTGGAGGCTATATACAGGGGGTACCGATACAGAGTCAATGTGGAGGCTATATACAGGGGGTACCAGTACAGAGTTAATGTGGAGGCTATATACAGGGGATACCGATACAGAGCCAATGTGGAGGCTATATACAGGGGGTACCGATACAGAGCCAATGTGGAGGCTATATACAGGGGGTACCAGTACAGAGTCAATGTGGAGGCTATATACAGGGTGTTCCGGTACAGAGTCAGTGTGGAGGCTATATACAGGGGGTACCGATACAGAGCCAATATGTGGGGGCATTGGTTAGTCGAAGTAATTGAGGTAATATGTACATGTAGGAAGAGTTAAAGTGAGTATGCATAGATATTAAACAGAGAGTAGCAGCAGTGTAAAAGGTCTGGGTAGTCATTTGATTAGCTGTTCAGGAGTCTTATAGCTTGGGGGTAGAAGCTGTTAAGAAACCTTTAGGAGCTAGACTTGGCGCTCTGGTACCGCTTACCCGTGTGGTAGCAGAGAGAACAGTCCATGACAAGGGTGTCTGGAGTCTTTGACAATTTTTAGGGCCTTCCTCTGACACCGCATGGTATATAGGTCCTGGATGGTAGGAAGCTTGGCCCCAGTGATGGACTGGGCTGTACGCCTTGCGGTCGGAGGCCGAGCAGTTGCCATACCAGACGGTGATGCACCATGCTCTCGATGGTGCAGCTGTAGAACCTTTTGAGGATCTGAGGACCCATGCCAAATCTTTTCAGTCTCCTGAGGGGAAATAGGGTTAGTCGTGCCCACTTCACGACTGTCTTAGTGTGTTTTGGACCATGATAGTTTGTTGGTGTAGAGGCACACGCTTGATGTAGTCATTGACATTTGACTACCATAAATACTTAATGTAATAACCCAGGCGTTTATTTTCTTCAATCACTGAACACAACTGCCGCTTATTAGACACAGGCTTCTATTTGAGCCAGGTGTCTATTTCCTTCATGCACACAGATACTTCATGCACACAAATGTTGAAAATAAGTGTTTAATATGCCGAAGTAAGTAGACCACATAGACCATAAACGCTGCAGATCAGGAGCAGTGCACGGAGGTCTGTGACTGTGTTTGTGTGTAGCGTAGGCCTACTCAAATCTGACAGCGAGCAGACGTTCATTTTTCTCTTCCATTTGATTTATCATAGTAGCAGGCAATCAGAGGGCAGCAACAATCTAAATTGCCAGCCAGACCGAAACACGCAAAGGGATAAGTGATCTCTTGAAATGAGAAATACATCGTTGCTCTATCCAATCAGGGCAACAGGATCAACGTAGGCTACAGCCCGCCCCTTCTCTTTACAGACTAGCCAGTGGAGTTATTTTTAGAGCATGGCGCACTTGATTGAGTGACAAGAGAAAGATGGGTGCTGTCACCCGAAAAATACTTTCATAACAAATCCATTGCAGATCTGACTTGCAAAGACATAGCTTGGTGACAGAGGATTTTGCACTTCAGAAGCATTAACCTTATAAACAATTCCATTTTAGACCCGTCGTTTATTTGAAACAGGCGTTTAATTTGAAACAGGCTTTTATTTGCTGAAATGTGTGAGGTTCTAAAACCCTTCAATGGATTATATGTCTCTGGCAACAACGCAAAAAGCTGTTCTATATTTGGCCCGAATGCTGCCCAAATTGCCTCCTTCTCGACTTTCGGCATACATATCTGCCAAAATACAGGAAGCACTGGAGTAAATGGTGCATTTTCCTGGAATGGTTTAGGTCCACTTGTAGAATCTATGCCAAGGTGCATTGAAGCTGTTCTGGCAGCTTGTGGTGGTCCAACACCCTATTAAGACACTTTATGTTAGTGTTTCCTTTGTTTTGTCAGTTACCTGTATGTGCTTGTGTTAAAAGTTCATCCACAGTTATTTTTTTGTAGAAACTATTGATCCTCTGTGTCACGCCCTGACCTTAGAGATCCTTTTTATGTCTCTGTTTTGGTTTGGTCAAATCAAATCAAATCAAATCAAATCAAATTTTATTTGTCACATACACATGGTTAGCAGATGTTAATGCGAGTGTAGCGAAATGCTTGTGCTTCTAGTTCCGACAATGCAGTGATAACCAACAAGTAATCTAACTAACAATTCTAAAACTACTGTCTTATACACAGTGTAAGGGGATAAAGAATATGTACATAAGGATATATGAGTGAGTGATGGTACAGAGCAGCATACAGTAGATGGTATCGAGTACAGTATATACATATGAGATGAGTATGTAGACAAAGTAAACAAAGTGGCATAGTTAAAGTGGCTAGTGATACATGTATTACATAAGGATGCAGTCGATGATGTAGAGTACAGTATATACGTATGCATATGAGATGAATAATGTAGGGTAAGTAACATTATATAAGGTAGCATTGTTTAAAGTGGCTAGTGATATATTTACATCATTTCCCATCAATTCCCATTATTAAAGTGGCTGGAGTTGGGTCAGTGTCAATGACAGTGTGTTGGCAGCAGCCACTCAATGGTGGCTGTTTAACAGTCTGATAGCCTTGAGATAGAAGCTGTTTTTCAGTCTCTCAGTCCCAGCTTTGATGCACCTGTACTGACCTCGCCTTCTGGATGATAGCGGGGTGAACAGGCAGTGGTTCGGGTGGTTGATGTCCTTGATGATCTTTATGGCCTTCCTGTAACATCGGGTGGTGTAGGTGTCCTGGAGGGCAGGTAGTTTGCCCCGGTGATGCGTTGTGCAGACCTCACTACCCTCTGGAGAGCCTTACGGTTGAGGGCGGAGCAGTTGCCGTACCAGGCGGTGATACAGCCCGCCAGGATGCTCTCGATTGTGCATCTGTAGAAGTTCGTGAGTGCTTTTGGTGACAAGCCGAATTTCTTCAGCCTCCTGAGGTTGAAGAGGCGCTGCTGCGCCTTCTTCACGACGCTGTCAGTGTGAGTGGACCAATTCAGTTTGTCTGTGATGTGTATGCCGAGGAACTTAAAACTTGCTACCCTCTCCACTACTGTTCCATCGATGTGGATAGGGGTGTTCCCTCTGCTGTTTCCTGAAGTCCACAATCATCTCCTTAGTTTTGTTGACGTTGAGTGTGAGGTTATTTTCCTGACACCACACTCCGAGGGCCCTCACCTCCTCCCTGTAGGCCGTCTCGTCGTTGTTGGTAATCAAGCCTACCACTGTTGTGTCGTCCGCAAACTTGATGATTGAGTTGGAGGCGTGCGTGGCCACGCAGTCGTGGGTGAACAGGGAGTACAGGAGAGGGCTCAGAACGCACCCTTGTGGGGCCCCCGTGTTGAGGATCAGCGGGAGGAGATGTTGTTGCCTACCCTCACCACCTGGGGGCGGCCCGTCAGGAAGTCCAGTACCCAGTTGCACAGGGCGGGGTCGAGACCCAGGGTCTCGAGCTTGATGACGAGCTTGGAGGGTACTATGGTGTTGAATGCCGAGCTGTAGTCGATGAACAGCATTCTCACATAGGTATTCCTCTTGTCCAGGTGGGTTAGGGCAGTGTGCAGTGTGGTTGAGATTGCATCGTCTGTGGACCTATTTGGGCGGTAAGCAAATTGGAGTGGGTCTAGGGTGTCAGGTAGGGTGGAGGTGATATGGTCCTTGACTAGTCTCTCAAAGCACTTCATGATGACGGAAGTGAGTGCTACGGGCGGTAGTCGTTTAGCTCAGTTACCTTAGCTTTCTTGGGAACAGGAACAATGGTGGCCCTCTTGAAGCATGTGGGAACAGCAGACTGGTATAGGGATTGATTGAATATGTCCGTAAACACACGGCCAGCTGGTCTGCGCATGCTCTGAGGGCGCGGCTGGGGATGCCGTCTGGGCCTGCAGCCTTGCGAGGGTTAACACGTTTAAATGTTTTACTCACCTCGGCTGCAGTGAAGGAGAGACCGCATGTTTTCGTTGCAGGCCATGTCAGTGGCACTGTATTGTCCTCAAAGCGGGCAAAAAAGTTATTTAGTCTGCCTGGGAGCAAGACATCCTGGTCCGTGACTGGGCTGGGTTTCTTCTTGTAGTCCGTGATTGACTGTAGACCCTGCCACATGCCTCTTGTGTCTGAGCCATTGAATTGAGATTCCACTTTGTCCCTGTACTGACGCTTAGCTTGTTTAATAGCCTTGCGGAGGGAATAGCTGCATTGTTTATATTCGGACATGTTACCAGACACCTTGCCCTGATTAAAAGCAGTGGTTCGCGCTTTCAGTTTCACGCGAATGCTGCCATCAATCCACGGTTTCTGGTTTGGGAATGTTTTTATCGTTGCTATGGGAACGACATCTTCGACGCACGTTCTAATGAACTCGCACACCGAATCAGCGTATTCGTCAATATTTTCATCTGACGCAATACGAAACATGTCCCAGTCCACGTGATGGAAGCAGTCTTGGAGTGTGGAGTCAGCTTGGTCTGACCAGCGTTGGACAGACCTCAGCGTGGGAGCCTCTTGTTTAAGTTTCTGCCTGTAGGCAGGGATCAACAAAATGGAGTCGTGGTCAGCTTTTCCGAAAGGGGGCGGGGCAGGGCCTTATATGCGTCGCGGAAGTTAGAGTAACAATGATCCAAGGTTTTACCACCCCTGGTTGCGCAATCGATATGCTGATAAAATTTAGGGAGTCTTGTTTTCAGATTAGCTTTGTTAAAATCCCCAGCTACAATGAATGCAGCCTCCGGATAAATGGTTTCCAGTTTGCAAAGAGTTAAATAAAGTTCGTTCAGAGCCATCGATGTGTCTGCTTGGGGGATATATACGGCTGTGATTATAATCGAAGAGAATTCTCTTGGAAGATAATGCGGTCTACATTTGATTGTGAGGAATTCTAAATCAGGTGAACAGAAGGATTTGAGTTCCTGTATGTTTCCTTCATCACACCATGTCTTGTTAGTCATGAGGCATACGCCCCCGCCGCTCTTCTTACCAGAAAGATGTTTGTTTCTGTCGGCGCGATGCGTGGAGAAACCCGTTGGCTGCACCGCATCGGATAGCGTCTTCCCAGTAAGCCATGTTTCCGTGAAGCAGAGAACATTGCAGTCTCTGATGTCCCTCTGGAATGCTACCCTTGCTCGGATTTCATCAACCTTGTTGTCAAGAGACTGGACATTGGCAAGAAGAATGCTGGGGAGTGGTGCGCGATGTGCCCTTGTCCGGAGTCTGACCAGAAGACCGCTACGTTTCCCTCTTTTTCGGAGTCGTTTTCTTGGGTCGCTGCATGCGATCCATTCCGTTGTCCTGTTTGTAAGGCAGAACACAGGATCGGTCAGGGCGTGAGTTGGGGTGGGCATTCTATGTTTTGTGTTTCTATGTTTCTATGTTTTGGCCGGGTATGGTTCTCAATCAGGGACAGCTGCCTATCGTTGTCTCTGATTGGGAACCATACTTAGGTAGCCTTTTTTCCCCTCCTGTCTTTTTGGGAAGTTGACTTTCTTTATGGCACTTTGCCTTAAGCGTCACGGTTTTGTTTTGTAGTGTGTATTGTTTTGTTCGGCATCTTTTCTTAATTAAAGAACATGTACGCTCACCACGCTGCACCTTGTTCCTCTCCTTTCAACAGCCAGGACACGCTGTTGTTAATTAAATAATGCTCTCTGGTGCATTTTAAACATTGAGAGCTTAACTTTATTGAATTTGTTTTGTAAGCTTCTGCATTAACCAGGCCCTGTTGACGTTCGGCTCTTCCACTGACTTTCCAAACGGTGCGTTACGTTATTCCAACTTTGTGCAATACTGTCTATTTGTCAGGTAACAGGTTGTTTTTGCTAGCTTTGTTCAGTTGTGCACACCAAATTAGGCAGAAATTCTTAAATGTGCACAGTACCACAGGCCAATACCTACAAAACATATTTAGGCAATATGCATGCGCAAAATATTAAATCGGGTCGAATGAAGCTACTTAAAGCTGGGCAAAGCAGTGACGCATTTGTTGACCTTGTCCATTAAAAAGGACTGGAGTCAGAAAAGGCTATGTGTCAGGGATTTTAAGGACTTTGAATGGATGAAATGAAAGGCATGAATACCCTGGCACCTTTCCTGTGGTTTTGAGGCAGATTTAGCACATTTGACATTTTTGAGCATAAAAACCGCCAGAATAATTCAGAAAAAACATTGGATGAATGACAAAAAAAACACCGTAGAGTTGTATTTTCTCCGAGCTTGGAAGGACTTCATGTAATGTGCTGCTGGTCAACATCAACACTTGCTAGCCTGCCTACCCTGACTGCATGTCGCACACATGCACACACACAGTCACACCTCATGGCCATATTAGGAGAGGTGTTTTCACACAAACACACACACACACATTTGCACATACACACACTATTCACTCATCTACCCAATTATCACTCCTCAAACCATACCTGTCCAAAGCCTGAGCAATTACCAGCATGCTCTCTGTTTATCAGACAGCCTGGCACTCATATTGTTACACACCCACTCCACTGTCCACAAACACACACACGTTGCAAGACTTTTGAGCAGGACACTCAAGAAATCTCATGGATGTTGACACACATACACACCCATCCCCATCAAACTCTATGTTAAATGCCACAGTGGCAATGTTAAGGGTGTGTAAGTTACCCAGAGTTCTGCCCTCATTAAACTGTCTCTGTCTGAGCTGTGTCTGGGAATCCCAGACTAGTCCCCTGTGGACGAAACACTAAGCACACCTCAGGGACTCTGTTTGATTGAATGTCACCAATTATAATCAAAACTAGAACTATAGACACAATACCCGAACCTCATTACCCCGTCAAATAATGGCCTTTACCAAGGACGTCATAACTGTCTGAACGTAAACCCTCAATCAGAACCTGTATGCTACTAATTTCATCTGACAACGGAAACTTTGTTGAGCATAGTTAGAGCAGTTTGAATAAGGCATGCCCTTCTACGATGGCACAACACTCCTCTGCCTTACTAGATAGATCATAGAGGTGTAGGGATGTGCCTCTTACCTCTGAACTTTATTTTCATAAGCTACCTTGTCCTTAGGTACAGGAGTGTCCCTGACCACATGACCTGACCAGGAAAAACTCTCTACTAGTAAGTCAATTTACTCCACACCAGCGATTTGATTATAGCATAGAATTGATCTGCCAAAACAAAAACAACTCATAGAGCCCACACACTAGACAAGAGTAACAAGAGTGTGCTTTATCTAGCCTCACCTTGGGGGTGTAAAGTTGTCAGCTGCACCCTGATTGGAGGGGTGGGAGCCATATTGAAGTAGGTGTTGTTTCTAGGCAAAGTGTTAGGGCTCAGGCCAGGGGCTCTTTCTCAATTAATCTTCTCACATCCTCTCTCCTCACCTCATTTTCAAAACATATTGGATAAGAAGGAGAGACCTTGGACTTTTTCTTCCTACAAAGTTGAGAAGGAGGCAGGGAGTCGCTTTAGCGGCAGCTCTCCTGCTCTAGACTCCCCTCCAGGTCAGAGGCAACAGAAACTACCTCGTTAAAACCACTCAGCTCTAAAAATGTTAATTAGCGTTCTACAAAGATGGCTTCCAGTGTGAGATTACACAGTATGGCTTTTTTGTTGTGTTTTCTAATAGAAAAACGCCCCCTTGCGTACCGATTGAGTCTTGATGTTGATTGTTAGTGAATCAAATCAAATCAAATGTTATTTGTCACATGCGCCAAATAGAACAGGTGTAGACCTTACAGTGAAATGCTGAATAGAACAGGTATAGATAGACCTTACAGTGAAATGCTGAATAGAACAGGTGTAGACCTTACAGTGAAATGCTGAATAGAACAGGTGTAGACCTTACAGTGAAATGCTGAATAGAACAGGTGTAGACATTACAGTGAAATGCTGAATAGAACAGGTGTAGACCTTACAGTGAAATGCTGAATAGAACAGGTGTAGACCTTACAGTGAAATGCTTACTTATAAGCCCTTAACCAACAATGCAGTTTTAAGAAAATACCCCCCCCAAAAAGTAAGAGATAAGAACATCAAATAATTAAAGAGCAGCAGTAAATAACAATAGCAGGGCAATATACAGTGGATACTGGTACAGAGTCAATGTGCGTTGAGATGAGTGAAGTGGTGTAGACGTAGCTTGAGGATTTCCTGAGATATACAGTATTTGATTGTCATTTCTGGTTACTGTTAAGTTCCTGAGTTCTCTCTCGAATAAATCAACCATGTGAGAGGTGATCTCAGAACATGGATAGTTCTAAAGTACAGGGGAAATGTTGTGTGACTGACAAACAGCTGTTCGGGGGGACATAACCTTGAAATGTGCCATAGTGCAGGTAATAAAATCAAAATTGTGTTTTGGATCATTAACACCAGGGCCTACAGTATGTTTCCTTACACTCTTAAAGAAATTAATTTTAAAAAATAGAGCTGTCCCCATAGGATGACCCTTTTTGGTTCCAGGTAGAACCCGTTTGGGTTCCATGTAGCAACCTCTGTATAAATACCCCAGGTAGACGGCTAGTATCCCTGGTCAGTCCTGTCTTCCTCTCTGTAGCGGAGGTGGTGTAGTGAACTGTGCTCAGTTGATGATGAGTAACTTTGCTGACTTGCAGACTCTTGTTAACTCCCAGAGCTAACATGGAGGCTTAAGCTCAGTGGGCTACAATGGTCTTTGAGCTCATATTTGACTTGAGTTCAATACCAGGTCAGTTACAAATCCATACTCAAACCTTTACCGAGTGAGACAGCCTCTGATTGTTTTTGTTGTACTCTCAAAGTTATAGTACTGCAACCTTTATATATCATACTACCATAAGAAAAAGTTTGGTGGACAAAACACTCTTTAGATGTGGCACAAATCACAGTCCTGGCATACTTTTCCAAGTCCATGCGGGCACTCTGACATCCAAGTCCCCAGGCAGACAGGCAGTGAGTCAGGCTAAATTTAGCGCTGGGCCCTGATGAACGAGGCTGAAGCTGGGGTGAAAAGGGGGAGACAAACGAGTTATGGTCAGGGGAGTGGAGAGCAGAGCAGGCCTATGTTTGATGAGGCTGTACCTGGCCAAGCATTACTCACTGATTAGACACAGTGTGAGAGCGATCTCGACCTGTCTGTAGTCTGCTGTAGCTCTGCCTGAAGGAGAGAGAGGCCAAGGCAAAGCTATATGTGAGTGGGTGAGAAGATGGGTAGTTGGCGTGCATGTGTGTGTGTGCGTGAGCGTGTCGGTGTGTCTGTGTACATGTGTGCGTTGATCTGTCTGCCCAGCATGGGAGGCATAAAAAAAATTGCCTTGTTTGCTGGCGTGTCGAGATGAGAATCCTACATGTCTCTGGTTCCAAGATCTTCTTGAGTTCAATCATTTATTCAAGTCTTTGATCTTGTTTTATCTTGTGTAACTATCTATCTGTTAATGTTGACCAGGAGCACATTGCATCAAGTCCTTCCAAGCCTGGGATTTTGAATGTGAAATACTTGACGGAATAACCCTCTTTGTCAACTCATATGCATGAAAAATCCACCCAACCACACACACACACACACACACACACACACACACACACACACACACTCGCTCAAACACACACTCGCTCAAACACACATATGCATGTAGTAATCACACGCAGACACTTCTGGGTGTACAGTATGCAGAGCTCTAAGCATGTTATTCTTCTTATCTCTTTTTTTTGTCTCCCACAAACAATAACCATGTCTGTGCTTAGTTCATGTGACTTACATGAAGGTTGCGACAGCAGGTTTGGAACACTGCTGTTCTAGCGTACGCGCAGTGATGTCAGGGGGACAACTGTGTTCATTGCTTTGCAGTAACGTCTTTGCTGTTGTGATATTACAAACAGACGTGGCAGTTTCACCAATTAAGGATCCCCAGCTTTGACTTCACTTCCTGTACTAAGAAAGACTTCCGTGAATAACATCCAAGCCTTTTATTAAAGAGGATCAAAGTTACAAGGTCATAACATTATACAGTAGAAAATATCTGATATACCAATTTTATACATGAGAAAATATAGTTTTTTTTAAAACTGACTTGACATTAGAATGATATTACAGGTCCATTGAGCTTTTCATAAACAGAAAATATGGCATCACTCTGAGACAATGGAATGAACTTTCTCTGATTTCAGGTGGCTGAGATCTGGTTTTAAAAGAAACCATACGGACTGAAAACAAAAAGCAGCTTTGTATGTTGCCCCTAAAATGGCGCACTAAACACATATAGACATGGGGTCTCATGTTTAGCGCCAGTCCCCATTTTCTGGTCACTACAAAGGCTAGCTGAAAGATGCTCCCTAGTTATTCGTATGCCATCATATGATTTTCTATATGATTTCTATAGTTGACAATCAACTACAAATACAGCAACAACAGATGTTAACATGGCATACCATGTTAAGTAATACGTACTATGTGGTACGAGGAATGTATTTAGTGTTATTTGACTCCCTGTCAATCATACATGTATGTTTCCACAAACATGTGGAAACTATCTGATTTGATAAATGGTATCTCACTGTGAGATAGTAGAGAAGGAACATTTTTCACAGAGCATTTGTTATTTTTGACATTGTTATGGAATAGAAATGAAACCACAAAACTATTGAAATATTCCAAATGTAAAAATGTTATGAAATCATAAGTAAGTGAGGGTGACATTTTGGTTAGGCAAAAGCCACTAACATAATGCCATTTCTCTTTTTTTTGGGGGGGGGGGGGGATTGGGAGATGCCTATGCGGCTGCTTGCCTATCGATTCGATTATAGGCTTTCTGTGGTGCCAGGGTATGTATAGCTTTGCTTTCGCTAAGGGATAAATGTTTATTTTCTCATGTTAAGCCTTACATTTCATGATGCTATACACAGTGTCACAATGCTGCCATTTTCCCACTGCTTCTCTCCCAGCTTGGATAGAAAGTTGTTCTGCGTAAAACCCAACTATCTCTCACAGTCTCACTTCAGAATTAGATGTTGATCAACGTTTCTCAAATGTCACATTTCGAAGTGTTTAAGGTTAAGTTTAGCATTCATGTGGAATGGTTAAGATTAGGGTTAAGTTTAGGCATTAAGTCCAAATGGTTAAGGTAGAGGTCAAGGTTAGGGATAGGCTTAAAACAAAAAACGCAAAAACAACTTTCTATTTCTGGAGAGGCAGATGCTTACGCCCATCTGCCAACCCCTTCCACAACGCCCTAGCAAAACTGAAACCTACTTGAAGGTAACAGCACTCACTGTTGCCCCTAGTGGCCGGTTTCCACGTCATCTCCCGACATCCTCAGATAATGATGGACGTCAAATACTGACTTGTATCATGGGTGACCTGGCTGGTAAAACCGGTCTATTAGTGCTAAATAAGTCAACCCTAAAAAAAAACTAGCTTTCTGTACTAAGCATTACCAACCCAGACAAGTCTTTTCTGAGGCATTGTGTGTTATCTGTCTATTGCGCTGCACACAATTTATACGTAGTCTTGAATGATGCATGCCAAGATATACCAGAGATAAGAGACTTGATATTGCAGCCACACAACTCAAATGCCAGTTCACCAGCAGCCTATGAACGAAAAATGCAAACTATTTTTTTGTTGTTCAAGCCCTCAAGAACTGTTGTCAGCGAAAGATGATAATCTGTTAGCGTCTGCTGTCCAGTATCCAGACAACCTGTCCCCAGAGTTTCCTATACAGTTAATATATTATTTAATATGTTGAGGCCAGCAATTAAGGAGAATGTGAGGCTCAATTAAAGATGTTGTATAACTGCTGTATTTGATCCCTGATGTTCTTACGCAATCAAGCTGTTTACCATCTTTGTAACTGTCGCTTCTGCGGAGAGATCATTTCCTAAACTCACAAAGAACACCCTAAGAAGCATTAGGCTCTCAGGGCTGATGTGCACTTTTTAACACCTGAGTGTTAGAGCCACACATTACACTGGCTCCGTCGCAGCCTTGATCACGACATTTGTTCACCGATATCCCCTGGTGCTTTCAATCAGTTAAAAAGGCCCGAGGCACTTTTTCAGTCACATTCCTGCATCCCAAGAAGCAAACACTTAGCTTCCTAGTACGTATGGAAATTAAAAAAGTTTAGGAATTACTTTTTGAAAGGTTACTGTCAAAATTATTTATAATTGTTGTTTATTTTAAATGACATCGATATCAGGCGCATGGACCCCCAGAGCTCTTGGGCCCCACCACCTTGTGGGAGCTGCAGGAGAGTCCAGTATACCAGTGGCAAAAGCAAAAGTGGAAAATGTACCATTAACCTCATCACAATCTGTCAGAATAATTGAATTTGAAACTTTTCTACACCAACGTGTGCTATAAAGAGTAAACTATTTATGTATTGCTCAGTTTGCAAAATTCTAGATAAATAATTGCCTCCTTGTAAAGCATATTGTTAAAGAAAAGTTTCAAATTAAATCACACTGCCAGGTTCTAATGAGGTTTAAGGTATTTTTTGCACTTTGGACTGCTGAAATATTGCTATGACACATGAATGAATCTCTTCTTGGATACCTACACTACATGATCAAAATGATGTGGACACCTGCTCATCGAACGTCTCATTACAAAATCCTGGGCATTATTTTGGAGTTGGTCCTCCCCACTCTACTGGGAAGGCTTTGCCCTATATGTGGGAACATTGCTGAGGGAACTTGCTTCCATTCAGCCACAAGACCATTAATGAGGTTGGGCACTGATGTTAGGCGATTAGGCCTGGCATGCAATCGGCATTCCAATTCATCCCAAGGGTGTTCGATGGGGTCAGGGATCTGTGCAGGCCAGTCAAGTTCTTCCACACCGATCTTGACAAACCATTTCTGTATGGACCTCGCTTTGTGCACAGGTGCATTGTCATGCTGAAACAGGAAAGGGCCTTCCTCAAACTGTTGGCACAAAGTTGGAAGCACAGAAACGTCTAGAATGTCATTGTATGCTGTAGTGTTAAGATTTCCCTTCATTGGAAATAAAAGGCCTGGCCCAAACCATGTAAAACAGCCCCAGACCATTATTCCTCCTTCACCAAACTTTATAGTTGGCACTATGCATTGGGGCAGGTGGGGTTCTCCTGGCATCGGCCAAATCCAGATTCGTCCGTCGGATTGCCAGATGGTGAAGTGTGATTCATCACGCCAGTGAACGCATTTCCACTGCTTCAGAGTCCAATGGCGGCGAGCTTTACAACACTCCAGCCGACGCTTGGCATTTCACATGGTGACCTTAGGCTTTTGTGCGGCTGCTTGGCCACGGAAACCAATTTTATGAAGCTCCTGACGAACAGTTCTTGTGCTGACTTTGCTTCCAGAGGCAGTTTGAACTCGGCAGTGAGTGTTGCAACCAAATACAGACTCACGCTGAGCCAATGTTGCTCCTAGACGTTTCCACTTCACAATAACAGCACTTATAGTTGACCAGGGAAGCTGTAGCAGGGCAGACATTTGGCAAACTGAATTGTTGGAAAGGTAGCATTCTATGACGGTGCCACATTGATAGTCACTGAGCTCTTCAATAAGGCCATTCTACTGGCAATGTTTGTCTATGGAGATTGCATGGCTGTGTCCTCGATTTTATACACCTGTCAGCAACAGGTGTGGCTGAAATAGCCGAATCCACTCATTTGAAAGGGTGTCCACATACTTCGTATATCTGGTATCTAGATCTTTGGAACAGTCAACCTCAAAATTCCACAAAAATTGTTACGTTCCCAAGTTATTCATTCATTCCCAAAGCCTGTGCATAGACAGGGGTGAAGAAGATCAAAGTAAATTAAATTAGGTCAGGGTGTGACAAGGGTGGTTTGTTTAGTTTTTCTATTGCCTAGGGGTTTTGTATGTCTAGGGGTTTATATGTCTATGGTTGCCTAGATCGGTTCTCAATCAGAGGCAGCTGTTTTTCGTTGTCTCTGATTGGGGACCATATTTAGGTAGCCATATTCATTGGGTATTTTGTGGGTTATTGTCTATGTATAGTTGCCTGTGTCAGCACTCATTGTGCATAGCGGCACGTTCATTTTGTTGTTTTGTATAGTTTGTTTAGTGTTCTTCGTTTATTAAAAGAAGAACGTATTCTCATCACGCTGCGCCTTGGTCTCCTCCTTATGACAAACGTGACACATGTTTACAAAAGGGGGTTACTGTGGTTTGTATATGACGTGTTAATCTCATGTTATTAACCCACCCCTTTGTGTGTAAGTGAGCCCAAATCATGTTAGGTTGCCTCTGATTATCTGAACGGGTGCACATGCTTCGCTGCTCTTATAATGAGAGATGGACAGATGCGCCTTCCTCTGACCAAGCGAGTGAAGCGAGACGGTACGAAGCAGCTGCTTTATAAGTGGGATGCCCTGTTGAGTGCTACATCCTGATGGGTCCGTGCTGACCGTATGGAGATTGGGACAGACGGTTAAATGGCATCCCTTGAGACGGCAAGCACAAGATGTATGTCAGGAGAAGTGCAGTATTATCATAAGGGGACATATATTTGGAGTACAGAGGAGGAATGGAGGGGGAAAAGAGAGGCAGAGGAGGTCTAAGAGAGAGAGGGAGGAAGAGGGTGAGCTTGAGTCGGTTAAAAATCGCGGGAAAAAGGGAGATGGTTTGTTAATGAGGAATGGTAGAAAGTGTAAGCTGAGTGAGATGAAGAAAAGGAGGAGAAATGGAAGTGTATGAGGGCAAAGTATCGGTATGAAGTGTGATGAAGTTCTCGAGCCAGAGGCTTGTACCGAGGGTCAGGATAAAGATGCGTCTGCCTTTTGGCTGATCCATTAGTGGGTGGGTGAAAACAGAGTTGGGTGCTGTGGAATCGTGGAGGGTAACCAGAAGTGGTCTTGTAATAATTGTTTGTGTTTGTTGGTCAGAGGGAGAAGGTGCTCCGTGTTAAACAAATGGGAGCAAGAAATGTGAATTGTCTTTGCTCTCAAGAAAAGGGCGCCATTGAGAGGAGTGATTACTGGGGTCGCGATAAATGTAGAAGTTGAGCAACTGGAGGGGAAGATTCCTGGGGTGTGTGATGCTCATTGTTTAGTGCGACGCAGATAGGGTTGCGTGAGTGGTGAAACAAGAGTCGTTGTCTGCTCTTTTGAGTTCTGATGTTTGGGCATGGTGTAAAAGAACCAGTGAAGAAACAAACACAGATGAGAAGTAGACTAATAGAAACAGATGGAAAGAAGCAGATTGCACCACGTTTACTCCACAAGTCGCAACACCATACTCACTGAGAGTTTGACAGGGCCCATCGATTCATGGGCCTCTGGTGAGCTTGTCCAGATCTCGAGTGTTTTGCTGAAGTGTGGAAGAGATACATAATTAATGAAAAAGCCAAGAATTGCTGTGGTAGCCTACTTGTAGCAGGTGGTAGAATTTGTGTGTGCGTGTTCATTGACTAGCGGAGTGAGTGAGCACTGGAGTATGTGTGGGTTTTAGACATAGTTATTTGTTTATTTGTTGCGCCTTTTGTGGCACCCTTACTGTTTTTGATTTAGTTTAGTCCTTGGGCATATTGTAAAAAATATATGATTTTTTCTGGCGATTTAATAGACTGAATTATTCAGGATTCAGACACTATACTGTTACCAGTTTTCTGTCTTTCATTTCTTATAAGAATGTTGTGAGTGGCCTTGAAGCGAGCCCTGGAACTCTGAACGATCGCCACGCCCATTCCTCAAATGCGCTACTGCTAATCTGTTTTTTGGTTGAAATCTGATTAAATTACCTACCAGTTATCTAAATGCTACTTAATTAATAGAAACACATCTATATAAACATGTGCATAGTGTTTGTGGGCGGTGCACCCATTGCATATAAAACACATGAACCATTACAACTATTAATATTAGAGTAATGTTCTTTTTCAGCAGGGTTTGCATGATTGAGTTGAGCACACTTGGCAAACAGCTGGCAGAGCTCACCAAAGCAGGGTCAGGGTCTTGTGTCATTTTGTACCCAGTCAACACACTGGGCTCAGGCCTATTCCGTTTGAGACCCTGGGGATTTGGCCTGGACTGTGACTCAGGGTGGGCTTCATGCAGGCCGAGCTCTTCCCAAATCCGTCAGAATCATAATCCTATGGGCTCCGGCTAATGGTACTCGGGCCGAGTCCACTTCATCTTATCCGGGCCGATTAACTTTTTCAGGAGTAGGGACATTTTGAGGTTTTCATTCGGCAGGTGATGAAATGGCAATTTCTTTTAAACAAAGAAATATGATATATTTCACAAACATGCACAATAATACAGGATACCCTTACAAAATGCAGTAAAACTGCAGTATAATGGTTTAATTAATGATATCTGGATTGCTTGCACTGTTGGCTTCTAATGGCAATCCTTTGTCTGTTAGCGAATTGCAATGTTAATTGTGCTGCACATTTCCTTCTGTTCCACTAAATACTGTTTTGATGTTCTATTATCACTAAATGTATCAAGTAACACAGGCCTGTCATTTATTTCAATATCCTACTACAATCCACCAATTTTATCGCATTTATTTACATAAATAAACAGTATAATTATTGCACCTCAATTTGACCCTGAAAATATGACACTTGTTCCTTAAAGCCTTTAAGCAATTAACATAATGCATGCAGAAATTATATTTACATTTCAGTAGCTAAATAAGGAGGTAGAGTTGTTGCTCTCATTTGTGACTTCTGTAACCGTAACAGCATTGGTTTCATGCATGTTAACATTAGAAGAAGCCTAATCCCTAAGTTTGCTTTATTCACTGCTTTAGCACATTCTGCCAACCCGGATGTCTTAGCTGTGTCTGAATCCTGGCTTAGGAAAACCACTAAAAACCCTGAAATTTCCATCCCTAACTATAACATTTTCCACCTAGATAGAACTGCCAAAGTGGGTGGTTTTGAAATCTACTGCAGAGATAGCCTGCAGAGTTCTGTCTTACTATCCAGGTCTGTACCAAAACAATTCGAACTTCTACTTCTAAAAATTCACCTTTCCAGAAACAAGTCTCTCACCGTTGCTGCTTGCTATAGACCAGCCTCTGCCCCAACTGTGCTCTGGACACCATATGTGAATTGATAGCCCCCATCTATCTTCTGAGCTCGTGCTGCTAGGTGACCTAAACTGGGACATGCTTAACATCCCGGCCATCCTACAATCAAAGCTTGATGCCCTCAATCTCACACAAATTATCAATGAACCTACCAGGTACAACCCCAAAGCCGTAAACACGGGCACCCTCATTGATATCATTCTAACTAACACGCCCTCCAAATACACCTCTGCTGTTTTCAACCAAGATCTCAGTGATCACTGCCTCATTGCCTGCATCTGTAATGGGTCTGCGGTCAAACGACCACCCCTCATCACTGTCAAATGCTCCCTAAAACACTTCAGCGAACAGGCCTTTCTAATTGACCTGGCCGGGGTATCCTGGAATGACATTGACATCATCCCGTTAATAGAGGATGCCTGGTTATTCTTTAAAAGTGCCTTCCTCACCATCTTAAATAAGCATGCTCCATTAAAAAAAAATGGAACCAGGAATAAATATAGCCCTTGGTTCACTCCAGACCTGTCTGCCCTTGACCAGCACAAAAACATCCTGTGGCGTTCTGCATTAGCATCGAATAGCCCCCGTGATATGCAACTTTTCAGGGAAGTTAGGAACCAATATACACAGGCAGTTAGGAAAGCTAAGGCTAGCTTTTTCAAACAGAAATTTGCATTCTGTAGTACAAACTCCAAAATGTTCTGGGATACTGTAAAGTCTATGCAGAATAAGAGCACCTCCTCCCAGCTGCCCACTGCACTGAGGCTAGGAAACACTGTCACCACCGATAAATCCACTATAATTGAGAATTTCAAAAAGCATTTTTCTACAGCTGGCCATGCTTTCCACCTGGCTTCCCCTACCCCGGTCAACAGGCCCCCACAGCAACTCGCCCAAACCTCCCCCACTTCTCCTTCACCCAAATCCAGATAGCTGAAAGAGCTGCAAAATCTGGACCCCTACAAATCAGCCGGGCTAGACAATCTGGACCCTGTCTTTCTAAAATGATCTGCCGAAATTGTTGCAACCCCTATTACTAGCCTGTTCAACCTCTCTTTCGTATCGTCTGAGATTCCCATAGATTGGAAATCTGCCGCGGTCATCCCCCTCTTCAAAGGGGGAGACACTCTAGACCCTAACTGCTACAGACCAATATCTATTCTACCCTGCCTTTCTAAGGTCTTGAAAGCCAAGTTAACAAACAGATTACCGACCATTTCAAATCTCACCATACCTTCTCCACTATGCAATCTGGTTTCAGAGCTGGTCATGTACCTCAGCCACGCTCAAGGTCCTAAACGATATCATAACCGACATCGATAAGAGACATTACTGTGCAGCCGTTTTCATCGACCTCTCAATGGCAGACTCAACAGCCTTGGTTTCTCAAATGATTGCCACGCTTGGTTCACCAACTACTTCTCCGATAGAGTTCAGTATGTCAAATCGGAGGGCCTGTTGTCCGGACCTCTGGCAGTCTCTATGGAGGTGCCACAGGGTTCAATTCACGGGCCGAATCTCTTCTCTGTATACATCAATGATGTCGCTCTCGCTGCTGGTGATTCTTTGATCCACCTCTACGCAGTTCACACCATTCTGTATAATTCTGGCCCTTCCTTGGACACTATGTTAAATAACCTCCAGAGGAGTTTCAATGCCATACAACTCTCCTTCCGTGGCCTCCAACTGCTCCTAAATGCAAGTAAAACTAAATGTATGCTCTTCAACCGTTCGCTGCCTGCACCGCTACAGCATCACTACTCTGGACGGTTCTGACTTAGAATATGTGGACAACTACAAATACCTAGGTGTCTGGTTAGACTGTAAACTCTCCTTCCAGACTCACATTAAACATCTCGAATCCAAAATTAAATCTAGAATCGGCTTCCTATTTCGCAACAAAGCATCTTTCACTCATGCTGCCAAACATACCCTCGTAAAACTGACCATCCTACCGATCCTCGACTTTGGCGATGTCATTTATAAAATAGCCTCTAACACTTTACTCAACAAATTGGATGCAGTCTATCACAGTGCCATCCATTTTGTCACCAAAGCCCCATATACTACACACCACTGCGACCTGTATGCTCTCGTTGGCTGGCCCTCGATTCATACTCGTCGCCAAACCCACTGGTTCCAGGTCATCTACAAGTCTCTGCTAGGTAAAGCCCCGCCTTATCTCAGCTCACTGGTCACCATAGCAGCACCCACCTGTAGCACGCGCTCCAGCAAGTATATCTCACTGGTTACCCCCAAAGCCAATTCTTCCTTTGGCCACCTCTCCTTCCAGTTCTCTGCTGCTAATGACTGGAACAAACTGCAAAAATCTCTGAAGCTGGAGACTCTTACCTCCCTCACTAGCTTTAAGCACCAGCTGTCAGAGCAGCTCACAGATCACTGCACCTGTACATAACTCATCTGTAAATAGCCCATCCAACCTACCTCATCCCCATACTGTATGTATTTTTTCAAATCTTTCTCCTTTGCACCCTAGTGTCTCTACTTGCACACTCATCTTCTGCACACCCTACCATTCCAGTGTTTAAATTGCTATATTGCAATTACTTCGCCACCATTGCCTAGTTATTGCCTTAACTCTCTTATCCTACCTCATTTGCACATGATGTTTATAGATTTTTCTACTGTATTGTTGATTGTATGTTTGTTTATTCCATGTGTAACTATGTGTTGTTGTATGTGGCGAACTGCTTTGTTTTATCTTGTCCAGGTCGCAGTTGCAAATGAGAACTTGTTCTCAACTAGCCTACCTGGTTAAATAAAGGTGAAATAAAAAAAAGTAGGCATATCAGTTCCAGCTATAGCGATTAAATATGTTTTGTTTCACTACCCCGTACAGTAGGTGGCGGCAGTAAACCGATAGATGTAGTCTGCCATAAAACCTTACAGAAGCAGAAGTTCCTGCTTGAATTGGAATCTGTGACTCATGCACAGCTATAGATTTCTGCGCTCAGGCAGCCTGCTCAAGAGCATCTGGCAACATTCCATATGAAAGTTGTATGGGATTATAATGATACCCAGCAGTTTCAATTTAGCTAGCTATCTAGCTAATGTTAATGGCAATCATATAAACTATCAATCAGATTGTTAACTAGCAAATATATTGTCCCCTCCTATCTAAAGCTGCTTGATAAAGCTAGCCAATTGATGGTAAAGCTAGGATCAACGTCAGAGGCCAGATGGCTAACGCAACAGCGGCTGTCAATGCAATGGCTGGTCTGGAGTTGATCTGAAATGTACGATTATATTTTACATGATAAGCAAACTACTGTCATGCCTTTTGTATGTGACAAATAACATTTGATTTGATTTGAAAAGATTAGGGCCTAATTCATTTAATTCAATTGATTGATTTTGAAATTGTTACATGTTGCATTTATATTTTTGTTCAGTATAGAACCCTTTTCACAGAAGGTCCTACCTGGATCCAAAAAGGGTTCTCCTATTGGGACAGCCGCAGAACCTATTTTGCAACCCTTTTTTTCTAAGAGTGTAGTGTAAGTAGATCCAATTGAAGTAGCACCGCTTCTAATAATATAAGATTGTAAAGCAAATCCAATTTTAACTCGCCTTTTTTTAAGTGCAAAAGCTGATTCAACAGACACTTCACTTGGTGAGCCATGTAAAGTTTCTCTCTTGCTCATTGTCTTTGTCGCTCACTCAAACTCAAACGTGTGGAGTTACAGAGAAGAGGAAGAGATTTACCAATTACACCCACTGCCTGATATGACAACTGCTCGGCCTCCGACCGCAAGGCGTTACAGAGGGTAGTGTGTACGGGCCAAGCTTCCTGCCATCCATGACCTCTATACCAGCATTGTCAAAGATTCCAACCACCTTAGTCATAGACTGTTCTCTCTGCTTACGCACTGCAAGCGGTACCGGAGCGCCAAATCTAGGTCGAAGAGGCTTCTAAACAGCCTCTATCCCCAAGCCATAAGACTCCTGAACATCTAATCAAATAGCTACTATTTGCATTGCCCCCCCTTTTTTTACGCTGCTGCTACTCTCTGTTATTACCTATGCATAGTCACTTTAATAACTCTACCTACATATACACTTCCATTCAAAGGTTTGAGGTCACTTAGAAATGTCCTTGTTTTTGAAAGAAAACAAAAAACAAGTTTTTTGAAATTAAAATAACATCAAATTGATCAGAAATACAGTGTAGACATTGTTAATGTTGTAAATCACGATTGTAGCTGGAAACAGCTGATTTTTTATGGAACATCTACATAGGCGTACAGAGGCTCATTATCAGCAACCATCACTCCTGTGTTACAATGGCACGTTGTGTTAGCTAATCCAAGTTTATCATTTTAAAAGGCTAATTGATCATTAGAAAACCCTTTTGCAATTATGTTAACACAGCTGAATACGGTTGAGCTGATTAAAGAAGCAATAAAACTGGCCTTTAGACTAGTTGAGTATCTTGAGCATCAGCATTTGTGGGTTCGATTACAGGCACAAAATGGCCTGTAAAAAGCACTTTTTTTAATGAAACTCGTCAGTCTATTCTTGTTCTGAGAAATTAAGGCAATTCCATGCAATAAATTAAGATTTGGCTATTTCTTTGAAACTCTGCAAGGTGTACCTGTTGTCTTCGGCGCATGTGACAAATAAAATTGGATTTGATTTTGATGTAATGATATACCCAAAAATTTTGAACAAAATAATATTTTACCTCTTTTTTTTGCATAATACAGTTGAAGTCGTAAATGTACATACACAGGTCAGAGTCATTAAAACACGTTTTTTAACCACTCCTCAAATTTCATGTTAACCAACTAGAGTTTTGGCAAGTAGGTTAGGACATCTACTTTGTGCATGACACAAGTAATTTGTTTGACACCAACAATTGTTTACAGACAGATTATTTCACTTATAATTCACTGTATCACAATTCCAGTGGGTCAGACACTGTTGACTGTGCGTTTAAACAGCTTGGGAAATTCCCAGAAAATGATGTCATGGCTTTAGACGCTTCTGATAGGCTAATTGACATCGTTTGAGTCAATTGGAGGTGTACATGTGGATGTATTTTAAGGCCTACCTTCAAGCTCAGTGCCTCTTTGCTTGACATCATGGGAAAAACAAAGGAAATCAGCCAAGACCTCAGAAAAACAATTGTAGAGCTCCACAAGTCTGGTTCATCCTTGGGAGCAATTTCCAAATGCCTGAAGGTACCACGTTCATCTGTACAAACAATAGTATGCAAGTATAAACACCACGGGACCACGCAGCTATCATACCGCTTAGGAAGGAGACACGTTCTGTCTCCTAGAGATGAACGTACTTTGGTTCGAAAAGTGCAAATATATCCCAGAACAACAACAAAGAACCTTGTGAAGATGATGGAGGAAACAGGTACAAAAGTATCTATATCTACTGTAAAACGAGTCCTTTATCGACATAACCTGAAAGGCCGCTCAGCAAGGAAGAAGCCATTGCTCCAAAACCGCCATAAAAAAGCCAGACTACGGTTTGCAACTGCACACGGGGACAGAGATCGTACTGTTTGGAGAAATGTCCTCTGGTCGGATTAAACAAAAATAGAACTGTTTTGCCATAACTGACCATCGTTATGTTTGGAGGAAAAAAGGGGAGGCTTGCAAGCCGAAGAACACCATCCCAACCGTGAAACACAGGGGTGGCAGCATCATGTTGTGAGGGTGCTTTGCTGCAGGAGGGACTGGTGCACTTCACAAAATAGATGGCATCACGTGGAAGGAAAATTATGTGGATATATTGAAGCAACATCTCAAGACATCAGTCAGGAAGTTAAAGCTTGGTCACAAATGGGTCTTCCAAATGGACAATGACCCCAAGCATACTTCCAAAATTGTGGCAAAATGGCATAAGGACAACAAAGTCAAGGTATTGGAATGGCCATCACAAAGCCCTGACCTCAATCCTATAGAAAATGTTTGGGCAGAACTAAAAAAGTGTGTGTGAGCAAGAAGTGTTTTCAATTATTTTTATTTAACCTTTAACTAGGCAAATCAGTTAAGAACAAATTCTTTTTTACAATGACGCCTACCCCGCCCAAATCTGGACGATGCTGGGGCAATTGTGCGCCACCCTATGGGACTCCTAATCACGGTGTGATGCAGCCTGGATTCAAACCAGCGACTGCAGTGTGTTCGACCACTGCGCAAGTCAGGAGCCCAAAGTGTATTTTATGTTGACTTTGACATGTTGTGGCTTTCGAGTGCCTTATTTGCTATTCATGTAGATATTTCAGTAGGGATTATAAACCCAGCAAAAAAAGAAATGTCCCTTTTTCACTACCCTGTCTTTCAAAGATAATTAATTATAATTCACAGATCTTCATTATAATGGGTGCAAACACTGTTTCCCATGCTTGTTCAATGAACCACAAACAATTAATGAACATGCACCTGTGGAACGGTCGTTAAGACACTAACAGCTTACAGACGGTAGGCAATTAAGGTCACAGTTATGAAAACTTAGGACACTAAAGAGGCCTTTCTACTGAGTCTGAAGAACACAGAATGAAAGATGCCCAGGGTGCCTGCTCAGCTGTGTGAACATGCCTTAGGCATGCTGCAAAGAGAATGAGGACTGCAGATGTGGCCAGGGCAATAAATTGCAATGTCCGTACTGTAAGACGCCTAAGACAGCGCTACAGGGAGACAGGACAGACAGCGGATCATCCTTGCAGTGGCAGACCACGTGTAACTACACCTGCACAGGATCGGTACATCCGAACATCACATCTGCGGGACAGGTACAGGTTGGCAACAACAACTGCCCGAGTTACACCAGGAACGCACAATCCTTCCATCAGTGCTCAGACTGGACGGAGGGCTTGTAGGCCTGCTGTAAGGCAGGTCCTCACCAGACATCACAGGCAACAACTTCGCCTATGGGCACAAACCCACCGTTGGTGGACCAGACAGGACTGGCAAAAAGTGGTCTTCACTGATGAGTCGCGGTTTTGTCTCACCAGGTGTGATGGTCGGATTCGCGTTTATCGTCAAAGGAATGAGTGTTACACCGATACCTGTACTCTGGAGCGGGATCGATTTGGAGGTGGAGGATCCGTCATTGTCTGGGGCGGTGTGTCTCGGCATCATTGGACTGAGCTTGTTGCCATTGCAGGCAATCTCAATGCTGTGCGTTACAGAGAAGACATCCTCCTCCCTCATGTGGTACCCTTCCTGCAGGTTCATCCTGACATGACCCTCCAGCATGACAATGCCACCAGCCATACTGCTCGTTCTGTGCGTGATTTCCTGCAAGACAGGAATGTCAGTGTTGTGCTATGGTCAGTGAAGAGCCCGGATCTCAATCCCATTGAGCACGTCTGGGACCTGTTCGATCGGAGGGTGAGGGCTAGGGCAATTCCTACCAGAAATGTCCGGGAACTTGCAGGTGCCTTGGTGGAAGAGTGGGGTAACATCTCACAGCAAGAACTGAAAAATCTGGTGAGTCCATGAGGAGGAGATGCACTGCAGTACTTAATGCAGCTGGTGGCCACACCAGATACTGACTGTTGCTTTTGATTTTTATCCCCCCCCCTCCCCCCTTTTGCTCAGGGACACATTATTCCATTTCTGTTAGTGACATGTCTTTGGAAATTGTTCAGTGTATGTCTCAGTTGTTAAATATTATGTTCATACAAATATTTATATGTTAAGTTTGCTGAAAATAAACGCAGTTGACAGTGAGAGGACATTTCTTTTTTTGCTGAGTTTATATACATAAATATATAGCAATCAAAGAAAATATTTCAAAAATGTCTCAAATGAATACTAAACAACCATTCAAACTGCGTTAGCTCGGATTTACAATATAAAATATAAATATAAAGACTGGTATTTCACTTACCAGTCTAAAGTAGCTTCCCCTCCTTTAGCTGTTGTCTAAACTATATTCACTGAGTCCGTGACACTTTCCCGGTAGATTTCTGTTAGAATATCATCCAAAATCTGTATACCTGGACTTTGATTTAGCTTTTCCAGAATTAGTAGCCATTTATGTTCAAAACGGGTTTCACACAACGGGTTCCCACCTACTCACGTAAAGCACAGGTCATTGGCTATCTAGCTAGCTTGGTTTCAAAACAATCGTTTGGACAAAGATACAGTCAATCAAGTGAACACCGCCCATGTCATCGGCGCGCAATGACGCGTCATATCTTCCTGGCTAAAATAGGCTTTCCAGTGGATATACTGAATGCAGAATGATAGCAAATGATATACTGAATGCAGAATGATAGCAACGGCTGGTTACTTTTTAGAGTGTCTGAGGAATAAATACAACATTTGTGCATACTAAATGGACGTTTTTAGGATATGAAAAAGGATTTTTATCAAACCACACTACATTTTTATCTCTGGGTCCCTTAGGATGACAAATCAGAGCAAGATTTCAGAATGTAATGAAATGATTTACCTTTAGACGTGAATGTATCAAACCTGTGTTTTGTTGTGCACTCAAACAATAGCATGTTATTTTTGCGATGTACTAGCTACTGTAAATTGGACAATGCAATTACATTAACCAGAATTGAAGCATTATGCCCATATAAGACACTTCTATGTACCAAATAGTTTTTGTTTAAAACAATATTTTAGTCACATTATGCATATTGAGCAACAACTGTGCAGTTGACGGGACACCGATCCATAGCAACATTATTATACATCTGAACTTATTTAGGCTTGCCACAACAAAGGGGTTGAATACTTATTGACTCAAGACATTTCAGCTTTGCGTTTTTTATTCATTTGTAAAAATATATATATATATTTTTTAAATCCCAGTGACATAAAACATGTAAATTGCTTTAACATAAAATGTGGAAAAAGTCAAGTGGTAATACTTTCTGAAGGCATTGTATAGCATAATAAGCAACTAATTCTAAAACACTGATAAATATTAAAATGTAATCAATTACAAATTGCATGACCCTCCCCTGGACTTGATTTAGAAAATACTAAATCCTCCTCGACTGAAATAGAAAGCATGTCCCTCCCCCATTCTCCTCCTGGTCCCCGTTCTGTACATTTTGAAACATCCCTTAACACTGCATCTGGTAAAAATGGTGTATTTGATAGACATGACTAAATCAAGACAAAAACATGTCACTCTACATCATTCGGTTCTAAAAAATAACCATTCAGTAGAATGAAGGCTTTCTTTTTCCTGTCTTTGTTTCACATACATATACACGCATACACACGTACTCAGTCCTTTCAAGTATGTATCCCACATAGCTACAGAATCGGATCGGATCCTCGAGCTGACAAGGTAAAAATCTGCCGTTCTGCCCCTGAACAAGGGCAGGCCTCGCTCTTCACCCATCGCTGGTCATGCTTCCCCGTCGACTCAGCCTCATCTCCACCAGGCCCAGCTTATTGATGGAGCTCTTGAGGGAGTTTCGGAACATGGAACTGGAAAAACAGTAGATGACTGGGTCCAGAGCACTGTTAAGGTAGGTAAATCCAATGGACATGCTGAAGAGCTGTGCAGCCAATTTGTAAGACTCACAGTCCCTGGGTCTGAATTTCTTGATATAGACCGTACTCAGGCCTGTGGCGATTCCGGGAAAGAAACACAGCACAAACACAGCCACGATCAGCCCAACCACCCGGATGGCTCGCCGAACCTTCTGCTCCTTGTCCAGTTGCCGTTGGCGTAAGATGCAGGCAATCCTGGCTGAGCAGAAGAGCAAGAGCAGCAGGGGCAGGAAGAACTCTCCGACGAACACTATGTTGTGAATCTCGATTGCCAGGGGAGTCACAGTGTAGGAGCTGAAGCTGCGACACAGGGACATGTTGCCATCCTGCCTGAGGAGGTTGGTAGTCAGCAGGGGGAGCCGCAGGGAGATCACCACTGCCCAGATGCCCCCCGCCACCCATCCTGCCTGGGTAGATGTCATGTGGTTGACACGGTGGTGTGGGTGGACCACCTTGAAGTAGCGGTCGAAGGCCACGGTAGTCATGAAGGCGATGCTGGCCGAGCGGTTGACAGCGAGCATGAAGAGGTTGATCCGGCACCAGGCTTCGCCAAACACCCAGTGTTCCCCACGGAACAGGTTGTCAATGCGGAAGGGCAGGCAGATGAGCAGTAGGAAGTCAGCCAGGACCAGGTTGAAGAGGAGCAGGGTGTTGGCCCTCCAAGTCTTCAGACGGCAAGTGAAGATCCACAGGGCCATTACGTTGCCTGGCAAGCCCACTAGGAGCTCTATAATCAGGACAGGAGGCAGTATGTCGGCCACCAGATTCTGAGTGGCCAGGCAGTGGAAGGGCTGGTCCAGTCTTCCGGTAGAGTTACTGTGCACTACTGTTGCTTCATCAACCATCGTTAGATGGTATGTTTTTGCTTCCAGGAAACCTCAGATGTTGATGTTTTTCACACAATCTGCCTCTTCTTCTTCCTCTTTTCAGAGCATCTCAGAGGATATCTGCACAAACAAGGCAAATGTGAGAAAATAACATCAAATTTGCCAGGGTAATTTATTCAAGACAGACGAAGAGCTGTTTTCTACAAATAGTCTGTTCATATGCCTACCTCTTTGTAAATAAAAAGGAAGCTTATTGGAGGTTCGTCTATTACAGGGCTTGGGAAAGAGCTCAGCAAAACCGCTTTCAGTCAAGCTGTGTGTTCCTTCGTCCTCATTGCTTGGTTTTTGCTCTGACATGCACTGTCAACAGTGAGACCTTATATAGACAGGCGTGTGCCTTTCTAAATAATGTCCAATCAATTTACCACAGGTGGACTACAATCAAGTTGTAAAAATAAAATGAAACTGGATGCACCTGAGGTCAATTTCAAGTCTCATAGCAGTACTTATGAATACTTCTGTAAAATTTGGGAATAAACTGTAATAAAACAATATATTTTCTATGCTCAAAATTGACTCCTCCCTCAGTGCATGTTCAATGAAAATGCTTGCCACCATAATTTGCAAATAAATTAATTAAAAATCCTACAATGTGATTTTCTGGATTTTATTTTTAATTTTGTCTGTCATAGTTGAAGTGTACCTATGCTGAAAA
The DNA here is from genome assembly GCF_034236695.1 of Oncorhynchus nerka. Lineage (NCBI taxonomy): Eukaryota > Metazoa > Chordata > Actinopteri > Salmoniformes > Salmonidae > Oncorhynchus > Oncorhynchus nerka. The sequence continues at coordinate 36,224,135 of NC_088405.1, forward strand.
TTACAGGCCTCTCTCATATTTTTAAGTGGGAGAACTTGCACAATTGGTGTCTGACTAAATACTTTTTTGCCCCACTGTATATATATATATATATATATATATAAAGATAACTTTTCGCATATTCACTACTCACCAGTTGAGCGTTTGGGGTCAATGACTGCATTTGGGGTTGAAGAGCAGTTTAGAATCCTGTAGGTGACTTTGAATGTCCTCAACAGATCTCCTCTCTTGTGTGTTTCCACTGTTCAGGATTTTCTGTTGTTTTTTTCGAGAGGCGTCTTGACATACACTTTAAGACTGACTTCCTCCGAGGGCTGGCCAGAGCCAACATGACATCACAAGTGTGATCTCTGAGCTAATTCAGGGAGTTTGCAATCACAACCAAACCCTCATTTGAGTGTCATCTGGTTCCGCCATGTCTGCATATACAGAGCCTTCAGAAAGTATTCACACCCCTTGACTTATTCCACATTTTGTTGTTTTACAGTCTGAATTCAAAATGGATTCAATCAATTTGTTTTCTCACCCATCTACACACAATACCCCATAATGGAAAAGGGAAAACAGCTTTGTCAAAATGTTTGCTAATTTATTAAAATTAAACAGAAATACCTTATTTACATCATTATTAACACCCCTTTGCTATGACACTCCAAATTGAGCTCAGGTGCATCCATTTCCTTTGATCATCCTTGAGATGTCACTCCACTTGAATGGAGTCCACCTGTGGCCAACTAAATTGTTTGGACATGATTTAAAAAGAAACACACCTGTCTATATAAGTCCCACAGTTGACATCACATGTCAGAGCAGGAGCTATACCATGAAGTCCAAGGAATTGTCTGTAGATCTCAGAGATAGGATTGTGATGAGGCGTATATCTGGGGAAGGGTATAAAACCATTTCTAGAGTGTTGAAAGATTCAAAAAGCACAGAGGTCTCCATCATTGGGAAATTGAAAAGATATGGACCTACCCAGACTCTGCCTAGAGCTTACCATCCTATCAAATTGAACAACTGAGCAAGAAGGACCTTGGTCAAGGAAGTGACCAAGAACCCAATTACCACTCTGACGGAACTACAGAGTTCCTTGGCTGAGATGGGAGAACCTGCCACAAGGACAGCAGTCTCAACAGCACCTCACCAATCTGGGCTTTATGGGAGTGTGGCCAGGCGGAAGCCACTCCTGAGAAAAAGGCACATGACAGCATACCTGGAATTTTCAAAAAGGCACGTGAAAGACTGAGAGCATAAGTTAAATGAGTCTGTGGTCTGAGACAACAATTGAACTCTTTGGCCTGAAAGCAAAGCATTATGTCTGAAGAAAACCAGGCATCACCTGTCTAATACCATCCCTACCGTAAAGCATGGTGTTTGCTTTTCAGCGGCAGGGACTGGGAGACTGGTAAGGATAGTGGGAACAATGAATACAGACAAATAAAGGCAAATCATTGATGAGAACCTGTATCAGCGTGCAAATGACCTCAGACTAGGGTGAAGATTTACGTTCCAACAGGACCATGACCCCAAGCATACAGCCAAATCAATGCTGGAATGGCTTCAGTCCAAGAATGTGAAAGTCCTTGAGTGGCCCAGCAAAAAGCCCAGACTTGAATCCCATTGAAAGTCTGTGGAAACACTTGAAGATTGCTGTTCACCACCACTCCCCATCTAACTTAACAGCGCTTGAGAAAATCTGCAAGGACGAATGGGAGAAAATCCCCAAATCCAGATGTGCAAAAGCTGATACTGACACACCCAAGACAACTCAACGCTGTAATCGGCACCGAAGGTGCTTCTACAAAGTATTGCCTCAGCACCTATTTTTCTAAGTGTGTATCTAGAACAATCCTTTATTTAGATGTCACCATAGGAGAACCGTTTTTGGTTCCAAGTAGAACCTTTTAGGTTCTAGGTAGAACCGTTTTGAGTTCCATGTACAACCCTTTACACAGACGGTTTTACATGAAAGCCAAAATAGTTTACCTGGAACCAAAAAGGGTTCTACATGAAACCAAAAATGTTTCTCCTATGGGTACAGTACAATAACACTTTGGAACCCTTTTTTCTACAAGTGCGGTGGTGTGAATACTTTTGTAAATGAGATTTCTGTATTTACTTTTCAATACATTTGCAAGCATTTCTAAAAACATGTTTTCACTTTGTCATTATTGCGTGTAGATGGGTGAGGAGAAAATATTTAATACATTTTTGAATTCAGGCTGTAACACAAAATGTGTAATAAGTCAAGGGGTATGAATACTTTCTGAAGGCACTGTACTGCTGTATGACTGGGGGTCTTTGCTCAATCTGAGGTATCATTGTGGTTATTTTAACATGCAACTGCTTGTTCACAGCGATAGGGGATGTTGGTCAAAATACCAGTGAGTCAAGATATAGACGTATTATGAGGAATAAGAGAAGGTTAAATATGCTGTCCTCATAAGAACAAAAACCAGGCATACAAATGGGTGAAGACTTTTTCCTGAAGCATACAGTTCCACTATTACCCATGAGTCATGACATATGAGCAACATATACTGTATCAATCCAGAAGCTCCTTTTCAACCTAATTCCCCCTGGATCCCGATATACTGTAGTCTATGAACCAGTCCATGGATTGCACCTGGCTGAGAACAGTGATTAAGCTCTTAGCAGCGATAGAGGACTACTTCAATTTTTCAAGAATGAGTTTGGGTGTCTTAAAGGAGCATTCTGGGATTGCTACATCCGTTTTAAGACTTTTAAATGAATGATACATAGCCATTGATTCTTGAAGAAAAAAAATAATAATAAGAAAAATTGTCTGATCTATGAATAATGTTTATAGCATTAATGTCATAATATAACCATATACATCTCAAGGTAAAAAAAATCACCTAGTATGTGACAACAGACGGTGTTACTCTGAACAAAGTCCAGTACTCTGATCAAAGTCCATAGGAAATTATTTAGAAATGTTCAGATGACAGCACTATCTGTCAGCGATGTCTCAAGTCCTCTGTCGTCAGTCATTTTGAGGTTGCCAGTCTCACTCTATTTCACAGAGCACAGAACAGAAGTAGCACATATTGCAAAAAATAAATAGGGGCACACAACCGCACCCACTGACTTTCACACTTTCAAAACAACACTTCTCCATGCACAAATACTCTGCAATACATTAGTGTATCTGTGTTGATAGGCAGATGTTAACCCCATGGTGGTGCCACTTTTACGGCCTCTGTTTGTTTTGTGTGCGGTGTAATAAAGTAGGAAAATAAGAGACCAGAGTCCAGCATGCACACACACACACACGCACGCACGCACGCACACACACACACACACACACACACACACACACACACACGCACACGCACACGCACACAAACACGCAGCAGCAGGCAGCAAACACTGTGGGAGGCCTAGGAGGTGGACCACACTCACAGTGTGGGAGTCAATTACCACTAAGTCATTCCCCTCTGTCTGTGAATGACTGTAAAAGTAGTTGAATCGTAATGTTTTGAGAGCCTTTCGAGCGGAAGCGATGTGGTTTGTGAAAAGGACCTGTGCTAGATAACCTATGACATTTCTGGCACAGAACTGAAAGATATTATGCAAACTGTCTCGAAAGTGTACTTAGCTTTTAGCTTTTTAAAACTCACAAATGTAAATGGTTAGATATTGTATCAATATCTTGGTCACTGTGTAAACAGAGTACAGTGTACTACACTCTTAGAAAAAAGGGTTCCAAAAGGGTTCTTCAGCCGTCCCCATAGTAGAACCCTTTTGGGTTCCAGGTAGAACCCTCTGTAGAAAAGGGTTCTACATGGAACCCAAAAGGGTTCTTCAAAGGCTTATCCTATGGGGACAGCCAACAAACACTTTTAGGTTCTAGAAGATAGCACCTTTTTTTTGCTAAGAGTGTCGGCCCTACTTGCATGTTAGACATCCCACATTAACACATACCCACAATTCTCCCATCCCATGTAAATGTACACATCACACATTAAATAGGCCTGGGAGGCAGAAAATGGTGATCCTCTCTGTAATTCCAGAGGACCTAGATGTAATGTCAGGGCTAGCCCATCCTTATCAGTGTCCCATAAGGTCATGTCCCTCACTCCCTTCGCCTGTCCTCAACTGATAAGCCTCACGCAGCCTGCTCTGAGACAGTAGAGAAAGGACCCCCAAAGCCTTAGTAAAGTTTACTTTGGCGACAGTGACACACACACACACACACACACACACACATACACACACACACATACACACACAGTTTGTCACTGATGGCCCAGGTGAGTGGTAAACCTGGTTGGCTCTCCTCCCCACCGCCTCCGCACTCCACCCTGACCTTAGACTGGAGAAGAGATGTCGCTCTGTACCTCTGATAGCATGGACTGGCTTAATGTTTAGCCTAGGGTCTAAACACACACACACACACATACATAGACACAAAGAGGCAGACCGGGAAGCAGTATAAAAGGCAACGTAACCACAGAGACATACACGGCTCAGGGATGGAATCAGGCACACGACACATAAGGAGGGTACTAGGCGGTAAAACTTTGGGTGAGTCATTGAGTCACTTTTTGGGGAATTGGTTTTATAGGATTGCATTTATATCACAAAGTCATTGTTTCAGATAACAATCATGACTATCAGCTAATCAATTTGTTACAGTGGACCTACAGCCATAAATGTTTCTATGCTGAAATAAAACTTGTTCAGTTCTTTCCTAAGCTGAGTCTTTTACAGTAACAGCCTGATCCATAACAATCACAGATAAAGTCAATTGTTTGTCTGTTAATTTGAGAACAATAGACTCTATAGACCATAACAATGCTGACATAGTATAAGCACATTTCTTAAACTTTGCATGGAATACCATAGAGACTTTTTAATAGGAAAGCATGTAGTGAAATCGTCTGTGTTTCCCCCGTGAGTCAATAGAAGACAAAGGTTATTGACTTGCACCCCCCTCCCCAACGTCAAAAATATTTTCACATGACACTTCCCTTGTACTGTAAAAAAAATAAAAATGCACCAAGGTAAAAACAGTTTCAAGTTGGATATTCAACGGATATTCGCTCTTTCAAACCTCAATAGCTTTCAAACTATTTGAGCCACAGACTCCAAATAATTGTCATGATGTTGGAAAAATTGCGCACAACATTGCACAGGTCTTATTTTCACGATTTGGACATTAATTTGCTTTCCAAAGCTAATAAACATGTGGAAATGTGAGCAGCATTTTGAATTCCTAATTGAATTAGGAAGTACAAACTTGGTTTACATTTTAATTTCAATAGCTCCTTGGTCATGTGACCTACTGACTTCAAACAAGGTGCAGAATGTCCACTCAGTGGGCCTACACATTGCACATCCTTTAGTTTGTCCATTTTAATCTCACATGATTTTACATTAATTTTGAAACTTTCACATTTCAATAGCTCCTTGGTCATGTGACCTACTGACTTCAAACCAGGTGCAGAATGTACACCGACTACCCTTCTATATTGCACACTTCTTGGTTGTATACTGTAAAATCATGCGGTGTAACGTACATTTTTCAAGGTTTAAATTGCAATAGCTACTTGGTCATGTCAATTACACACCTAAGAAGCATACAGTGGATATACACCCATATTGCATAACCTCTAGTCATGTATCTTCTATATTGTTGTACATTAATATTAGTTTGACAATTAGGGGGTTCAGTTCAGTGTTGTGTATACCATTTTCTTTAATATTTATCTATAATAATTGGTAGATCTAAGTACTTATTTTCCCAGTTTTTTTTATTTTGCCACAGTATTTAACAGCGGTACACAATAGGAGAGAGACAGATAATATCTCCTTTCGTCGTTAATATCAACCATAAAGGAAAAGGTCAAAGTACGAGAGTCATGCTATTAATTGTCCAAAGGAGGGAGGGAGGGTGAGCTAGTGAGGTAGGCTGCAGTGGGTTTACTCGTCAATACATATACTGAACATGTAACCACAGTAATGGTGGCCAGTAAATCAATTAATAAAAAATGTATATTGACAAATTAAGCAGAAATTGTAGACCTTTAATATTTTCCAACATGTCAACAGAGACTTTACTTCAATTAAGTACGAAACATGTCACCGTGTTAACTTTCTCTTTATCCCTGGTTGTTGTACATGTCAGAGCCTCTTCAGTGTGGATGGGGTATAGCATACATTTTCAACAACAAAGACAGAACTTCCAGTTTGTGTTCTTTACTCTGTTGAGCTCTTTTGTCTTCATTCCTAGTTACAGCACATGGAACCACCGTTGGCAGGCAAAACATTCAATCTAAAACAAAACAAAGCTTAACACGTTATAAATAATATCAAATATCAATGCAGTATGACGTATTAGCCATCCATTGTGTTACATCATAAATTGTCTTACATGTTACTAACCCAGTCAGTCTTTGGGCCACATCCAGGTTCTTTATCAGTGGCACACAATGAAGCAGTTGTTGAACTCTGAAATCATAGGCATTGACCTGAACATATGTCTGTCCCACACAACAACATCAAAATATACATAACATAAACAAATATTTACATTTACTTTGAATTAAATGTCATTACATACCAGACATTTTTAGTATAACCTCAAGCCATTTTTTTTCGCAGTTGCTCCATGTGTTTTTGAAGGTTCTATATCAATTTGGGAAGGGATGTTGGGGAAGTTCTGTGCAACTTCCTTGGTCATCTACACCAAAAATAAAATTGAGTTTTTGACCTAATTGTCACATTACAGCTAACCATCCATTATTGAAAATATAACTCTCAACCCTGCATTATAAAGACCCCACAGCTGAAGGTGTCCTGCTGCATGGTGGGAGTTATTTCCCCACCTGTCCACCCAGTCGTCTTTTCCATGGCAGGATCTTCTCATTTTGAGGTATTCTCTTTTTTATTTAAACATAATGGGATTCTGATTAATATAGGCATATTAATACACAGGCCAAAAATGTATGCTGTTTTCATTATCACTGTAATTTAGTAGAGGTATATATTCCTTTATGCCCCATTCTACACACAGCCTAAATTATAGGCACTGAACCATTTACAGGACAATAATAAAAGTAGCATATAGGATCCAACCCTATCACAGAGTGAATAAATGTAGAGCGTTTGTAGACTTTAAGGCAAAAAATATTTCGGGACAGTTTCATCAGTACGTGCTTAAAGAAAGTCATATCACAAAGATCACAGATGACAGTGCCCACCAAATCTATGACAACGGAGAATGAATTGTAAGCACCAAAGTGTGTTAAAGTGTGTTTGTCAAAATAATATCTGAAAATGTCCGTTTTTGAACATAATACCTCTATTTGCAATAACAATTTATGATATATACAGATGAGGAATATTCCATGTACCAACATGAAATGTAGGACGGACATAAGACATTCCCACATACAGTAAACACGTACATAGAGGTATTTTTCAGCTATGATTTTACCACACAGAATCCAGAATGGATAGGACAATGGGGTCGGACAGGATGTAATACACCCTTACAACAATCAACTTTTTGATCTTCTTGACTTGTTATCTGGTAAACTGCTACTGTGTGTCAAGAAAAGAGCCCCAATTAGGGGTTAGTGTCCTCCAGTTAAACAGGTCTGGTTTAGATGAAAAACTATTGCCCTGTGTTCATGTTCATAGGGGCATGAGAGACTAGTCAGTGGTAGAATTGAGTTGGCACTTTATTGGCCCAAACATCCACAGACCCACAAGGTTGAGGTTACTCATTGCCAGTAATTAGTCATATATATTTTTTTGCATTAATGCATTGTGTCTTCTAACTGTCCAAGAATAGGATCCAAAGCGATAGAAAACATTTGTTCCCATAAATACAATGGAGGATGTCTCTCCTCATACCTCTGGCACTTGAGTCAGACTGCCAGATTGTGTAAAAACTTAATGATGGGGCCAGCAACGGAGATCCCATTGACTAAGCACCACGGAGACCAATCAGGAGAGAATACACAGGTCAAGGGTGCCAATTGAAAGTCAAGGGGTGTGTCTGTGCCTTTTGATTACTCTCTCTTTACAGAGAACCCCTGTGGTTCAAGTCAAGAACTACAGTCTGCTCTGTGCATGTCTGAAAGTGACAGAGCTAGCAGCCAAGACAGTTTTTCACAGTATGTCATAAAAAATGAGGGACATAAATATTAAAGTGTACGTCATCAGAAACATTCAGCTCCATTTCCAGTGAACTACATAATGATATTACATGTCCTTATACTTGGTTAGGTGCACATCTAATGTTCTTCTATGTTCATCCTTCATACTGTATGAATTATTTTTTACACAATATGTTTAGAATTGTGATAAAAAAAAGCTTATTGTCATGTTATGACGAGTATTTATTTACCTCACCCACAAGCATTTGTGGGGCTGCAGAGTTTTAAACTCTGAATGATGGAGAAGGAAAGAGGTTATTTTTGTCTGTAGACCTCACGACAGCAACCACCACCTCGCAATTGTTTCTTCGCCACAGAGCTGTGACCTGCAATATGCAAATGAAACACATTTAGAAGAGTTATTGTCCTCTTAAACATGAACCGGAAACAAACTATCACCATCCTTTAACATTTGAATAAAAAAAAAAATACATTGTCACTTCGTGATTGTTTGTCATCTTTCCTGTCCTCTAGAGTCTCTCTGCCTCACCTTCTGTCCCTCTGTCTCTGGAGTAAGGATCTAGATGGTGTTGACTGAACTTCTGGCCACCATCAATATTTCCCTTTCCATTGTCCTCTTTATTTGCCAGTTTCATGACGCGCTCCGTTTCCAATGTGTTGTCAATAACTCAATCATTTTGTTGTCGTTGTCTGTTTTCTGGAATGACATTAAAAGTTGAATTCATCACTATGTCGATACCTTTACGTCACTCAGAAATAGAAATAAGCTATCAAAATGTAAGTTGATCACTTCACAGGAGAAAACTGTAGTTTCAACGTGTAGTTGTGGTGTGAATGTTATACATTTTGATGTTACACAAAAGACATATGAATCTATTTTCCCAGTTAGAAATAGTAGGCCATGCATCAAATAACTATTTTCATCAGAAAAACGAACCCTCAAATGCACTATAGTATTTTGTAAGTTGTCTGCAGGTGGCTTGTTGGGAATGCACTCAAATATCAAGTCTTTATCAGGTTATTTAAACTGCGTGCTAATACTCACAGTAGAAGGATTTGTGTTAATGTACAGTTTATGAAAGTGATGCTATGAAAAGTATGATTTCACATTATCAAGCTCACTCTGACTGACAAATCCCTGCCTATTACTGTGAATATAAAGAGCATATGTTTTTCATGAGGCCTGTGCGCCTTCCTTTAAGCACCTCTGTTCGAACACCTCTCCTGTCCTTGATCCATTCCACATACAGCCATTTGTGGATCTTTTCAGTGGTTAGAGTGTTGGACTAGTAACCGAAAGGTTGCAAGTTCGAATCCCCGAGCTGACAAGGTACAAATCTGTCGTTCTGCCCCTGAACAGGCAGTTAACCCACTGTTCCTAGGCAGTCATTGAAAATAAGAATTTGTTCTTAACTGACTTGCCTAGTAAAATAAAGCTAAAATAAATAAATAAATAAATAAATGTGAACCATAGTTATTGCGAGGCTGGAACATTTGTTAACTTCCCCCAAAAATGTTGAACACCCATGTAACCTGAAGGCCTGCAAAGCTTACAGATTTAAGTCTAATAGCATGAGATTAAAGTAGACAAACTAAAGGGTGTGCAATGTGTAGGCCCACCGAGTGGACATTCTGAACCTTGTTTGAAGTCAGTAGGTCACATGACCAAGGAGCTATTGAAATTATAATGTTGAAAATTCATGTAAAATCACGTGAGATGAAAATGGACAAACTAAAGGGTGTGCAATATAGAAGGGTAGTCAGTGGACATTCTGAACCTTGTTTGAAGTCAGTAGGTCACATGACCAAGGAGCTATTGAAATTCAAAAATGTAAATAAATCATTTAAAATAGTGCGAGATGTAAATACACTTTTTTTTTAAAAGTGTGTGCAATGTGTCTATGCCATCGGGTTAGCTACAACCAGTTTTGAAAGCTTTAGGTGTAATGGTTAAAGAGCTATTGACATTTGAAAATTTTGATTTGTTACTATGTTGACGGTCCCTAACTGCTGTTGGTGGTCGTAAGGAAAACTACAGGCAAATATCCGTTGAATATCCAACCTGAAACTGTCTTTACTTCGGTAAAAATGCACACCCTCCCCCTTATACTTATAGAATTAACCCAAAACAATGTTTACGACCACAAATAACAATAACTGTAGCGACCCTGTGTTTTTAAACGTGGATATCGTCTTCGCCACTTCACCATGCTTTTGTGGCACAGTCGATACCATGCAGGGCTACGGGCCAGAAGGTTGAGGGTTCGCAGACCACCACGGAAAAGTTAACTCTCCCTACCTGTTTCAGTACGATCAGAGCCGGCTGCAGACAATGATCAGCTAGGTAGGAATCCGATTTACAAAATGTTGATTATAATTATATAAAACATATGCAATTCATTATCCACCAACAGATTTCTGTGCCAAATGCACCACAGAACCAATAAGCCAAGGATATCGACTTTGGACGCTTCAACATCATGGTTTGCGTTTTCAACACCACAATCAAATAGACTTGTCAATCTCGACAAACAGAATATATAGGTTTACATCCCTCCCTACCTTGTAGGCCTACCCAGTATTGAAGGCTTGGCTTGACAATCTCTGAATGTCATTACACTTTTTGGTGTTTGTAACAGATGTCTCTTTCCATTGAATTAGCCTAATCAGATTAGAACATTGTGACTGTTTGTGTTTGTGTCACACATGAAAGGTAATACATTTAAAAAGTGAAATTACAAATACAGACTATATTAAAGCGTACATTTGTAGAGAGGAAGCAGAGCAATTTAAGCTTACCTTTTTTAAACTTTTGTTAGGTCATTGTCCTGTTGAAAAACAAATGATGGTCCCACTGAGCGCAAACCAGATGGGATGGCGTATTGCTGCAGAATGCTGTGGTAGCCATGTTGGTTAAGTGTGCCTTGAATTCTAAATAAATCACAGACAATGTCACCAGCAAAGCACCATAACACCTCTTCCTCCATGCTTCACGTGTGAACCACACGTGTGGAGATCATCCGTTCACCTACTCTCCGTCTCACAATGACATGGTGGTTGGAACCAAAAATCGAACATTTGGACTGATCAGACCAAAGGACAGATTTCCACCATTTCTCGTGTTTCTTGGCCCAATCAAGTCTCTTCTTATTATTGGTGTCCTTTAGTAGTGGTTTCTTTGCAACAATTCGACCATCAAGGCCTGATTCACACATACTCCTCTGAACAGTTGATTTTAAGATGTGTCTGTTACTTGAACTCTGTGAAGCATTTATTTGGGCTGCAATTTCTGGTAACTTTAATGAACTTATCCTCTGCAGCAGAGGTAACTGGGTCTTCCTTTCCAGTGGAGGTCCTCATGAGAGCCAGTTTCATCAAAGTGCATGATGGTTTTTGCGACTGCACTTGAAGAAACTTTCCAAGTTCTTGACATTTTCCGGATTTAGTGACCTTCATGTCTTAAAGTAATGATGGACTGTCATTTCTCTTTGCTTATTTGAGCTGTTCTTGTTTTTTTTACCAAATATATACCATCCCTACCTTGTCACAACACAACTGATTGGCTCAAATGCACTTAAGAAGGAAAGAAATTCCACTAATTAACTTTTAACAAGGCACACCTGTTTATTGAAATGCATTCCAGGTGACTACCACATGAAGCTGGTTGAGAGAATGCCAAAAAGTGTGCAAAGCTGTCATCGAGGCAAAGGGTGGCTACTTTGAAGAATCTGAGATATAAAATATATTTTAATTTGTTTTACGCTTTTTTTCTACTACATGTTTCCACGTGTTATTTCATAGTTTTTCGCTATTCATAGTCTTCTCTATTATTATACAATGTAGAAAATAGTTCAAATAAAGAATGAGTAGGTGTGTCCAACCTTTTGACTGGTACTGTATGTGGCCACATTATTATAGGACGACTTGGGAGAATGATGATCCACAAAATACAGCAGACTGGCCTGCTACTGTGCCTTTCTAGACCTTATAAACCATTCGAGAGCAGACCCACAACTGATCCAAATGGAAGGCAATATTCAAATCACAGGGCTTTTGCGCCGTTGTTCAAATGACATTATCACTGCAGTTTACAGCCTTGGTGCAACTTTGAATGATTTTACAGTTAAGCCTATTGCAGATGTGGACAAACGATCCACCTACCACTATTGTCACTATGCATGGTGGATAGAGGGCAGGATAGACAGACTTGTAGACTATATTGACCTGTGGTGAAGTTAGCTCCCGGAAGAGCATAGTGCATAAGGGAAGTAACAAAGCATGTTTACATAGGGGAGGAGCATGAAAGCAGGAAGGTTGTGATGAGGAAATGTGTCTAAGATGGACACAATGATATAGTAAAACCTGCAAAAGGGGGAATGCAAACCAGGGAAGAAACATTCTCTTCAACATTTACACTCATCATAGCATCTTCAGTGGTGGTTTTCTTCTTCTTTAGCTGACAGTACCAAGTGAGAAAGTTCATTAAAATAGCTTCCCTTATCTCAGTAGCCTACCACATGGCTGGGTTTGCAGGATCACTCATGGGTGGAGCTACAGTAGTAAGCATATATCTATTATGTATAACTATATCATTTTAGTGGTAGAATATTTGTAGAGTGTATCCTTAAAACCATTTAGTAAAGGGCAAACTTTATTGGGTGTAAAGGTCACACTGGGTGTATGGGTTACACACAAGTTGATGCTGTAACTAGTGGGAATGACTGTCTTTCTCGATCTGACAACTGGGGTTTTGTGTATTTGCCTGGTGAACCTGCTGTCAAAATGACATTTCTAATATTGCATAACTAAATAGTTATCATACTGTAGGTATCACAGACCTGTAACTGAACATGGAGACATACAGAGTGAACCATCTCAAACCATTCCATTTGGACTTGCTAAGACATCATGAAGACAACAGATGATGAAGAAACATAAATGTGACAGAGAATAGTAGAGTTGTCTCCTGATATGCACTGGCATGGGTCTATGACTATGTGCATTTAACCAGAGCATGCAGATATGTGGAGCTTGTATTTTGTGAGACTGTTAAACTGCTCTGTGTTGTATAATAATGTAACTGTATCACAGAACCCAAACCTGCTGCTCGCGTGTGACATCCTGCGCTATCGTGCATACATTTATTTTGTCCCTCTACACCAAACGCGATCACCAGACGCAGGTTAAAATAGCAAAACAAACTCTGAACCAATGACATTAATTTGGTCGACTGTACTGTCTGGACAGGTGAGAAATACTTCATAGCGTGCGACACGTCTTGATATTCTCTTCCTGTGACAGAGGCTGGTGATGACGAGGAGGCCCCACCAGAGCCACCAGAGCGGGTGACCCATCGTCCCCTGTCCCCTCTGGCCCGCCTCTATGTCTACGCCCTGCACGGCTGCCTGTGTGAGGTGGGCTTCACCGCTGTATGGGACTGGTGGGAGACCAAGGACAGGAGGCTGGCAGGACACACCAGCCTTTGGGCCCTCCCCATGTATGCCTTGGCCATCTTCCTCATAGAGGGCCTGCGTGGCAGGCTGTTGGCCCAGGGCTGCCCCCTGCTGCTACGCATGCTGGTCTACACCCTGTTCATCTACCTGTGGGAGTTTAGCTGGGGCGTGGTGCTGAGGTTTTTAGGAGCCTGTCCATGGGACTACTCTGGGTTTAGCTATAACCTGGCAGGGCTGGTGACTCTTGAGTACGCCCTGCCCTGGGCCCTGGCCTCACTAATAGCAGAGCAGCATGTCATCAGAAAAACTCTGAGAGTACGACTGGCTAACTGATGACTCTCTGTAGAGGATTACCAAGTCATACAGTCTCACCTACATCCTATTATATACACAGCATACTTAAGCAATAAGTCCCGAGGGGGTGTGGTATATGGCCGTTCTTAAGCATGCCGCAACGTGGAGTGCCTGGAAACAGCCCTTATCATTAACCCCCGAGGTGACTTATTGCTATTATAAACTGGTTAACAATGTAATTAGAGCATTCAAAATAAATGTTTTGTCATAGCCGTGGTACACAGTCTGAAATACCACAGCTGTCAGCCAATCAGCATTCAGGACCTGAACCACCCAATTTATAAATGGAAACACACCATGTAATTGACAGTGTCCTCACAAACCCTTAAGTTCATCGTTTTCAGTGAGCCTGGTAATAAACTGTCAACATGGTAATACCGGCAAGCATTTTTACAGAGAGAGCACTAGTCGGTTGCCATGGCAGCGAATAACAAGTGCACTATCAAGCATCAAATGAGGCAAGCTGGAACATGACAGAATGTATCAGTCATCTGCTCTGTGGGCAGTACACTGTGCTGGGAAGAGAATCTACTGTAGGACCACTGTCACAAACCCACACACCACATTCAGTTGAACAACCTAAGTACTGTTCAAACATCCTAAAGGATCAAAGGCTTCATATTAAAAAAAGGTTTTAATTAGTAGGCCCATCAAATATCTCGACTAACGTTCAGTGAATTACTGATTTCTATTTTGTTCTGCTATCTTACATGCATCAGGTTAGGACTACAGACAAATAAGAGTTTTTCTGAACTTTGGGTTTAACTTGGTTAAATGGATGTTGTTAAAATGAATCTAATGCAGCATTGCGTCAATGGAAGATAAAAGTTATGCTTCAGTGTGTGGTTTACATGAAGGGAAGTATTACAGGAAGTACGTGTGAACTTCCTCATTCAACCATCCTGACTGCTGGGAAGTGCTAACGAAACCATTTGGTGTGTTAACAAATAAAAGATCACATACCATATTTGTATTTATTCATGAACACTTGTACAAATTGTACAAATGTACAATTCAGTTTGAATACATTTCAACACTGATTCAGGTGGTCATGAAATGGTTTCATTCCGAAAGCATTAAAATATATTGTTGTTGCTATGTTTATTTGTCAAGATGTTCTATTACAGTTTGTTTTGACTTCCTGTTTTACTCAATACCTACCCAAATCTTATCTTTGAGCTCATTAGAGTGTTAATCTTTAACGTAATTTATGACTCAGGGTTACAATCACGCTCTCTGCAGCAAAAAAACATGCAATCTCTTTCGCTGACCCTCCTTTTCCCTTGTGCGTCGCAGCAGAGAGCGTGCTCGTCAGAGGTCATGCACGTCTCTTTCCTGGGTTTTGAGTGACAAACAGGCAAATTCTCCCCTCCACTGGTATCGGAAGCACCGGAATCATACAAAAACAGAAATTCAAACCGATTCCTCTAGCAAACCACAAAATAATAGCATCTACTGTATGAGTGGCGACCTCTTTCTTCTTGTGTTACTTGAATACAGCATTCTTTCTCTAGAGCCATTATTTATTGGGGCAATTCACAAACATGCACATATCCACTCTATCTTCCGTTTCCTTTTCTTATTACCACACTCATCATCCCACTCACTGGCTGTGTCCCGGAATGAGTAGGCTGTCTGTCTCCTGTGGACTGAGGGAACTCTTGGCCATCCAGAGTCACATGGGGAGGGATCCCTCCTGGGAGAGGAAGAGAAGGTGAGGACGAAAGTGCAAATAGACAGAAGGAAGCAGAGCGAGTGAAATGAAAAGAGAGAAATACCACACGTTTAAATAAATAGTGAAGGCATTGATGACGTGACAGAAATGCAAATTCTCGAATGGATTAGTGACACTGTACCTGCTGCCATAACCAGACATCAGTTTCTTGTTTACAAACCTCTGTCTGCCCGGGGCCACACAGCATGGTCTGTCAGAGAGTAGTAGAAGTAACATTAGCACCACCATCATCATCTTTACACTCACTAGTCCGATAAACCAGACCTATAGCTCACTTTCCTCCTACTACACTAGTGAGCAACTTACTGTAACTTTCAATATTAGCAAGTCATGAGTTTGAATCAGTGGGGAGCTCAGTCTGGACTGGTTGTTGGTCGCTTTGAAAGGTTTCAATGAACGTAAAAGGTCAACAAATAGCTAAGTGATCATTCCAGGTATTCCAGGGTCACCTCCGTCTCAAACTGGGCCCTGAACATGCAGATGGGGTGTCAGCTGGCCAGGGAGGGACGCTGTTTTTCCACTCAGTATCTGAAGTGGAAGGGGGTCATCACATGCAAGGTGTTCTGAGGCTGTCTGAAGTCTAAACAGACAGAAAATGATAGCACATTGGCCAACAGGGTTCTCGTGTCGTGGGACACACTTGCACAGCAAAATATCCACAAACCAGATGTAAAACCGACGCAAAAGAAACTGAGGACCACAGCATCCGCTGAGTATTCCCTGCCGAGCACTAATGTTCACAAAAAAATGTTCTGTTTAATGCCGGACTAAATTCAATGACATGCGTCTCACTTTTGAATCACTGGCACCAACTGGGTCCTCAGGTTTTCACAGTAAAACCCTCTCAAAATGTCTGTAGTGTCATCCACACATTACCTGAAACCACAGAACCATGATTTCTTTCTCTCCCTCTCTCTCTCTCTCGTAGGGGGGTCAAGGGGATGTGAGGTGTGACAATGTGTGTAAGAAGAAGGCATGGTGGATGGTGGTACCTTAAACAGTCTGTCTTTGAATGAAGCCTCCTTCTCTCCAACACCAGCCCCACAGTGTTATCCAGTCTCTGGGGGGAGTGGGGGACCCGAGCTAGGAGCAGAAATGTCTGAGGACAAGATATGGACACGGGGGACATGGGGTGTGTGTGACACAAACCTAAAAAATCTGCATAGTTTTTATGGCACTATCACTTATGTTAAACAGTGGACTTGGTGAGAGAAGCTTGGAATAACTGTTGTTTCTCTCACCGGTGCCTTGTGGATATGCACAAGCTCCTGAGTGGTGCAGGGGTCTAAGGCACTGCATCTCATTGCAAGGGGTGTCACTACAGTCCCTGGTTTGAATCCCGGCTGTATCACATCCGGCTGTGATTGGGAGTCCCATAGGGTGGTGCACAATTGGCCCAGTGCTGTCTGGATTTGGCCGAAGTAGGCCGTCATTGTAAATAAGAATTTGTTCTTAACTGACTTGCCAAGTTAAATTTATGTTTTCCATTCTCTACCACCTTCAGACATATGTCCCCTTCCACCGAGTAGAGCTGCACAAAACAAGACAGGAAGAGGACATGACAGTGAAAAGCAATACCTTCAGACTAGAAAAAACACAGATACGTCATATCTTAGGCTTCACATCACATTCAAGTGCTCACTAAGCTATGAATGTGCTTCTACTGACCTCGAGTGGCTAGATTGTGTTCTTGAAAATGCAAGTGCAATCCTCTCTGCTTTGTAAATACACTGAGTACACAAAGCATTAGAAACACCTGCTCTTTCCATGACATAGACTGACCAGGTGAATCCAGGTGAAAGCTATGATCCCTTAATGATGTCACCTGTTAAATCCACTTCAATCAGTGTAGATGAAGGGGAGGAGACGGGTTAAAGAAGGATTTTTAAGCCTTGAAACAATTGAGACATGGATTGTGTATGTGTGCTATTCAGAGGGTGAATGGGAAAGACAAGTATCTTTCCTAACCCCCGTGCCTAACCTTCTCACATAAACTCAGTCAGAAGAACATCACCCAATCCTTTGCCACAGTATTTGGTCAATGTCATAGGTGAATGTTGGCCTTTTCTCCTACCTCCTCCCCTTCCTCTATGAGTTAATCATTGCTGGTGTTGGGACCTCCAACAAGCATGATGTTCAGCTTAGAGGAGAAAGAAAATATGAAAGCATGCACTTTGCTCACATTCATTACCTTTGTCAATCTTTGCCAACATAGCGTGAATGATTCATATTTGACTACTAAAGATAGTCAGGGGGTAAACAGAACTTATTTTATAGCTCAACATGATAATAACATGGTCCCATTTTAAAATAACAACAAATGCTTCATATAAATCTTATAGATGATTTGTGAAGCATCTATGCTTATGAACACTTCTTATGAACACTTCATATGAACACTTCTTATGAACACTTCTTATGAACACTTCATATGAAGACTTTATAAGTTATAGTGTGTTTAATCTAGTGACACCGGAGTGTGCAACTAAAACTGAAACTATAACGATGTCTATAAACGAAACTAGCCCAGGCTGCTACTCACGTGAGTTTGTTGCACACTGGTGGTAGAAAGGCCTTTTCATTCTCTGCAATCCATTTGTCCACGTTCACAAGAAGTGGTTTCCCACTCATTATTGCAAAGTGATGTGAAAATTGTAACTGAAAAAATAACTCTTTGTGTATCGAATCACTTAGTTCTGTGTGTTTTTTTGGGGGGGGGTTTCAGAGAGACTGA
This sequence comes from Oncorhynchus nerka, assembly GCF_034236695.1. Classification (NCBI taxonomy): domain Eukaryota; kingdom Metazoa; phylum Chordata; class Actinopteri; order Salmoniformes; family Salmonidae; genus Oncorhynchus; species Oncorhynchus nerka. The sequence goes on from NC_088405.1 coordinate 36,242,564, forward strand.
GAGTCCAAAATACAGAAGTGGGATAACTAGGTTAGGAGTCTGGTGTGATCGGTGAAAGGTTGCTTACATTCCCACAATAAGAAAACTAGTGACAGTGATGTGGGCGGTCATATAAAACCAAAGCGGAAACACTTGTCAGTAATGTGATGGAGAGTGAAGTGATGAGGGGACGAGGGCTGCACATGTTAATGAGTAGGAGGGAAGCAGGAATCACATTAAAATTAGCACTGCAGTCTCTGCAGTCTCATAGAATGTACATGGATAAGCAAAGAATATTATAAAAGGTACAATTAAATGAGTTGTATTTTTTTTTTTATGTTTTAAAAAAACATTTTAAATTGACTGTACTCTATGTTTGAACCTGTTTTATTGACTGAGTTCATCACCTTAAAATCCCCTTCTTTTACCACTTACCACTTTTCGCAACATCAGCAAGACAAAGGAGCTGATCGCGGACTACAGGAAACAGAGGGCCGAGTACGCCCCCATTCACATCGACGGGGCTTTAGTGGACCGGGTTGAAAGTTCCTCTGTGTCTACATCACTAAGGAATTAGCATGGTCCACACACACCAAAACAGTTGTGAAAAAGGCACGACAACGCCTCTTCACCCTCAGGAGGCAGAAAAGATTTGGCATGGGCCCTGAGATACTCGAAAAGTTCTACAGCTGCACCATTGAGAGCATCTTGACTGGCTGCATCACCGCTTGGTATGGAAAATGCTTGTCATCCAACCGCAAGTCGCTACAGAGGGTAGTGTGTACGGTCCAGTACATCACTGGAGCCAAGGTCCCTGCCATCCAGGACCTCTATACCAGGCGGTGTCAGAGGAAGGCCCTTATAATTGTCAAAGACTCCAGCCACCCATAGACTGTTCTCTCTGCTACTGCACGACATGCAGTACTGATGCCCCAAGTCTGGAACCCACAAGACTCTGAACAGCATCTTCCCCCAAGCCATAAGACTGCAAAATAGTTAAGCAAATAGCTACCAGGACTATCTGCATTGAACCCCTTTTGCACTGACTCTTTTGACTCCTCACATACGCTGCTGCTACTTCTCATTATCTATCCTGTTGCCTAGTCGCTTTACCCTTACCTACAGGGGGGAGTATTTAGTCAGCCACCAATTGTGCAAGTTCTCCCACTTAAAAAGATGAGAGAGGCCTGTAATTTTCATCTTAGGTACACTTCAACTATGACACACAAAATGAGAAAGAAAATCCAGAAAATCACATGGTAGGATTTTTAATGAATTTATTTGCAAATTATGGTGGAAAATAAGTATTGGTGGCTGACTAAATACTTGTTTGCCCCACTGTATATGTACATATCTACCTCAATTACCTTGTACCCCTGCACATCGACTCTGTACTGGTACCCTGTATATATAGCCAAGTTATCTTTACTCATTGTGTATTTATTTGTGGTATTCTTCTATTTTTCTCTCTGCATTGTTGTGAATGGCCCTTAAGTAAGCATTACACTGTTAGTATAAGCCTGTTGTTTTTGAAGCATGTGACAAATACAAGATCAAATGATTTGATCTAAAAAGGTGCATAGGACTTACTATTCTACTATCAGCTCTTACTGTCTGGGTCCAGATTGATGACACACAACCAGGGTGATGACATCAGAGGTCAGTGCTCTGTAAGATGAATAGGGCAACCCCCTCAGCCCACCCCCACTGTTAACTAAGAAATAAACAATATACCTGTATTCCTGTATTCTAAAGAAAACTGACTCACTGGCTGTGTCTACAAATGATCAGACTCCTGTAGACAGAGGGAATATTGGCTAGAATCAAAGAAGACCTCTCCTGAGGGAGGATGAAAGGGTGAGAGGTAGAAAGAGAGAAAAATGTGAGCAAAGTAGCATTAACAGCTAAGTAGCTGAAAAATGGTGATCAAATCAAATCAAAGTTTATTTGTCACGTGCGCTGAATACAACAGATCACCTTACAGTGAAATGCTTACTTACAGGCTCTAACCAATATTGGTAAAAAGGTAAGGTGAACAATATGTAGTTAAAGAAATAAAATAACAGTAAAAAGACAGGCTATATACAGTAGCTACGCTATAAAAGTAGCGAGTCTACATAGACACCGGTTAGTCAGTCTGATTGAGGTAGTATGTAGATATGGTTAAAGTGACTATGCATATATGATGAACAGAGAGTAGCAGTAGCGTAAAAGAGGGGTTGGCGGGTGGTGGGTGGGACACAATGCAGATCGGGTCATTCATGCGTGGGGAAGACATACCAGTTGCATATCCACAAATCAGTTTCTCTTCTCATCCCCTCAGTCTCTTGTGGCCAATAGAGAAGGGTCTGTCATGGGAAGAGCAGGGCAATATGACATCATCATCATCATCTTCACACTCTCTAATCAAGCCCCAGGTGGACTAAAGAGCAGTTTCTCACATTTTCCTTTCCCATCAATGTGTTAAGGATCGGCCCCCTTTTTCCAATTTTGGCCTAAAATGACATACCCGAATCTAACAGCCTGTAGCTCAGGCCCTGAAGTAAGGATATGCATTTTCTTGGTACCATTTGAACGGAAACTCTTTGAAGTTTGTGGAAATGTGAAAGGAATGTAGGAGAATATGACACATTAGATCTGGTAAAAGATAATACAAAGAAAAAAAACTGGTTTTGTATTTTGTTGTACCATCATCTTTCAAATGCAAGAGAAAGGCCATAATGTATTATTCCAGCCCGGATGCAATTTAGACATTGGCCACTAGATGGCAACCTTGTGCGCGCAAAGTTTTAGACTGATCCAATGAACCATTGAATTTCTATTCACAATGATGTATCAAGACTGCCCAAATGTGCCTAATATGTTTATTAATAACTTTTCATGTTCAAAACTGTGCACTCTCCTCAAACAATAGCATGGTATTCTTTCACTGTATTAGCTACTGTAAATTGGACAGTGCAGTTAGAATAACAATAATTTAATCTTTCTGACAATATCAGATACTTCTATGTTCTGGGAAATGTTCTTGTTACTTACAACCTCATGCTAATCGCATTAGCCTATGTTAGCTCAACTGTCCCACCAATCCTGAAGAAGTTAATGAGCTCCATCTCTCCACACTACATCCCCTCTCTGTCGATATCCTGGAGCTTGGCAGGAGCCACAGTCTGCTGGGAGCTCAGTCTAGACATACATTTGTGAAATCAGATTAGTTCTTGCTAATCTGCCTCCTTGGCGATGAAGGTCATGTGACAGATTTATCTCCCAAGCATATGTTAAAGAAGGCTGCTACATATGCTACATTTCCATCCCTCTCTCCCTCCATCTATCCATCCATCCAGATACAAGACAGATGATTGCTTAAATTAGTGGATAGATGATAATGATCTGAATTCATGTTGTCAAGTATGGTTGTTGACATGTTGAATTGTGATCCTCCAATAAACTATCCCTACCATACATGTCTAGACTAACAGTGTTTTTCATTCAGTTTACAATGTTTTAACATAACCATACTACAATAAAACAATGGACTCTTTTTCGAAAATAGATTATTATACACAAGCAAAACCGCATCATGTTATAGAGGGTAGCCTGAAGAGAAAGAACACGTTTAGTCAACATAGCTTCGGGAAGTAGTTTGGGGGTGGGGGTGCTGCAGGATGAACACAGGACTAGTGCACTACTTTTGTGAAAAAAGGTTAACTAAATGTATTTGAGTGTTTACCAGCATGTGTAACTTCAGTCTGATAATTATCTGTGCAAAACAGTTAATACTTGTGGAATATATAAATACTTGCTTGATATTTATTTTCCAGTTTCTTGAAATACTTTGCAAATGCAACTTATTTCTATCAGTCGTTTTACAATTTAGTAGACACCCTTATCCAAAGCAATTTACAGTAGTGAGGGCATGCATTTCCTACTGGTCCCCCATGGGAATTGAACCCACAAGACTAGAGTTAAAAGCATCATTCTCTACTACCAACTGATGCAAATCATCACATCACAAACCAGTTGATGTGTCAATGTAGTCAATCAATTACTGTATTGTGCATTGTCTTTATGGTGATCGAAAGTCCACAGGGACAGGGCAACAACTCTTACAATTCCAACGGTTGAATCCTGCAAGATATTGTTTTATACACCTACCTTTTTTTTGCCAAACCAGCAATGCTGACATTGTTCCTTAATTTAAGGTTAGGGCTAGAATTAAGGTTAGCCGTGTTGTTAAGTTAGGGTTACGGTTAGGAACATAAACTGTAGAACTATGTGGGGTTTAGCCATAACTTTGTGGCTGTGGTAACTAGTTAGGACCCTGTAGCAGCCACGATTTCACAGAAATTAGCAACTTGTTATGAAATTAATATTCATACTACAACCACACAATATTATATCACTTTCCAGATTAGCTGTGAAATACACACGGCCAATATAGGAAAATACAATTTAGTCACAATAGACTCGACAACGGATAGCTCTCTATCCATCCAATGAGCAGTTCAGGCGAACTAACATTAGCAAGCTAGTTAGCTATGTTCAAACAACGCAAACGAGTGATTCGGCAAATCAGTAATTTATTAAAGCTTAGTCGGGTCTTGATCGGTTTCTATGAGTGTTGCTGTATGGTTCTGGTTGTGTTGTAACACATAACAGACAATATAATTACCGATAAATAAATCCTTTAAAAAAAAGAGGATAGCATCCGGTTTACACTGTTCATAATCTCTATTGCTGAGCCGTAGAAGTGGAGCTCCAGTGGCGCAATCGGTTAGCGCGCGGTACTTATATGACAGTACATTGTAGAGCTATGCCGAGGTTGTGAGTTCGAGCCTCACCTGGAGCAGTATTTTTACTGCCGTTGAACTTGAGATAATATTGAATACGTGAACCAGCCGCTCAGTACCTACCTAAACTGTCAGTGAGTGTCAATTAAGCAGTGTAGACCAAGACAATATCAGGTAGGGACTTTCTTCTCTAACATATTTTTTTGCCTAGTACAAATATAAAAATGTAGGTAGAGTTAGCCTAGATATT